>NW_027223327.1:4221900-4379400 GCF_030449975.1 Polyergus mexicanus | reverse complement strand
ATTACACAATTGACATATCGAATAATTTTGGTTCCAGTTACATATAACAGCGATGCAGTAATAGGCAATTATTCATAAACATGTTTTATTAAATGAGAGTCAAGACATTTTTTTCATGTCGTATATTTTTATGCAATGTTGTAGAATGATATTGTTTCAAATATATTATACAGATAATAATAAACAAATTTATATGCAATGTTTGATGTTATTGTTTTCCTTTTCAGAAATATAAATGGTTAAGATTAACCATTATCTATTATATCATACAAGAAGAATTGCGATTTTGGAAATATTAATTTGTGTCCTCTTGGCTAATTCTCTTTCAAGTCACATTCTAATATTTTTTTAATTTCCAAGAAATATATTTCTTCATTATATATTTTTATTTTTTCACTATTTATTAATATATAAACCATCATTTTTTTAAAATCTTAATATTATAATTTCTGAAATTGTAATGTTAGACCCTAAATAAGACATCTACTTGAAGTCTGTCAGATCCTAAGTAAAGAACTTACTTGGAGTCTGATAAACTTCAAGCACAAAACTTTTATTGCTTTTTACTAATTTATATATGTATTTTATCACCCTTATATATGTATTTTATCACGTATAGATTAAAAACTAGAAAACAATATATATATATGTATATATATGGACATATTCCAAATATATTTCATATGTATTATGTATATATACATATTCATATATATGGATTTTTTTCTTTTTAGATGTTTCTAAGTTGTACAGCGATCATTTGTGCAGATTGAGAGATGAGTTGTGAGAACAATTAATTTTTACATAGTAAAATTTTCACTACGCTGTAAATGATAAAAGAAAATAAAGTTGGACTTTCAATATTTGAAGTTTTTATTTGTATTATCTCTCTTGTGCCTGTCATATATATCCGATATCTCAGAATTTATCAATTCTATTATTATGCAATAATACTCACTGGCATTTTATTACGTATACATATATCGGGTATCGGACACAATCAGATGTAATGTGATTTTTCCAGATCAAAATATATAAGAAATTCAAATGTGGTACGGCATTAAAGATGGCGGGTGCTTTAAGATTCAAGTATGCTATTAAATTAGGAAGATCTCTTTCGAGATCATTGAATAAAAATTTGCCGGGGGAAAAGTTAGTCCAAGCACAATGCCGGCGATTGCCAGGTTTGTTAATCTTTTATTTTTTTTTATGCTCGAACATTAAATTATTAGATTTATATTTTAAGGTTGTAATTTTGTAAGGTTACTGATTTTTGCATTATATTTTGTCCTAATCATACATAATAATTATTTTCTTAAAATATATATTTTTTAAATATTCTAGTTAATGTTAAAGCATACATAAATTATTTTTAATTTTATAGTTATTTACAATCATACAAGATATTGGTCATCTCAACCAGAGACTCAAACTACAGAGTACCATAATATTATAAAAGATATAGAGAAATCTGTAGGTGAGTAGATATATTCAATCAAATAATTATATTTATCTTAAGTAGTTTATGGCTAAACGTAATAGATGTGATATTTATTATGTCACAGGTCAAAGTGCCAGGCATGAATTTCAATCGGAGACACAAATGCTGCTACAAATTGTTGCAAAATCCTTATATTCAGATAAAGAGGTATCTAATATTAATTTTTGTAAAAAATATATTTGACAATAATTATAACTCATTTATTAGGTATTTGTGCGAGAACTTGTTTCAAATGCTAGTGACGCATTAGAGAAATTGCGTTATTTACGTCTAAGCGACAATGAAGCTGCGCAAGTAGCTGGTGACAGAAGCTTAGAGATACATATTGGGACTGATAAACAAAATCGTACTCTCACAATCCAAGATACTGGTGTGGGGATGACTAGAGAGGAATTAATATCAAATTTGGGAACTATAGCTCGATCTGGTTCTAAGGCAAGTATCATGTATTAAGAGAGCACTTATACATATATTTTTTTTTTTCAATTTTATAATTTACAAAATATTATCTTTTATTCAAAATAAAAACTATGATATATTTATTTTATAGGCGTTTCTGGAAAAATTGAAAGGAGAACAAAACTCCAATGATACTTCTAAAATTATTGGACAGTTTGGTGTCGGATTTTATAGTGCCTTCATAGTTGCTGACAAAGTGGAAGTATTTACAAAATCTTTTGCAAGAGATGCAGAAGGTCTTTGCTGGACTTCAGACGGGTAAAAATAAAAAAAATAGGATATACTATATAGTATATAGATTTAACAATACTATATCAATGATACCATAAATGCAATATATAGATCAGGTACATTTGAGATTTCAAATGCGGATGGAGTACAACCAGGCACGAAAATTGTTATACATTTAAAACCGGATAACCGAGAATTCAGTGATGAGAATGTTATAAACCGTAAGTATATTAATGATAAAAATATATATATTTATTGATTGTTTTTATATATAATAAAGATAAAAAACAATTTTCTTAGGTGTTATCAACAAGTACAGTAATTTCGTTGGCAGTCCTATCTTTGTGAATGGAAAGAGGGTCAATACAATTCAGGTATCACCCATAATTTATTGTCTGCTGTACTTTTCAACTGATATTATAAAATGAAAATTTTTCTTTGTAGCCGTTGTGGATGTTTGACCCGAAAAATGTCACGCCATTACAACACGCAGAATTTTATCGATTTATAGGAAATTGTCTCGATGCGCCAAGATTTATATTGCATTATTCAACGGACGTGCCGTTGAGTATTAAGGCTCTGTTGTACTTTCCAGAGGAAAAACCTGGACTGTTCGATCTAGCGAGAGACACTACCAGTGGGGTGTCACTTTACAGCCGAAAGATTCTAATTAAAAGCAAAGCAGAAAACATCTTACCGAAATGGTTACGGTTCATTAAAGGCGTAGTTGATTCGGAAGATATACCATTGAATTTAAGTCGCGAACTACTGCAAAATAGTGCACTAATTGGGTAAGAATAAACTTGTACATCATGATATTATATAGAATATGAAACTATATGTAATTTTCATAGGAAACTGCGAAATGTATTGACCGCACGTATATTAAAGTTTTTATATGAGCAATCTACAAAGCAATCAGAAGACTATAATGAATTTTATAAAACTTACGGTTTGTTCTTAAAAGAGGGCATAGTTACCAGTATTGATCAATCTGAAAAGGTAATAATTGATTGTATTCTGCAAATATTTCATAAAATATATTGACTTATCGTTTTTGTGTTTATTCTAGGAAGACATAGGTAAACTTTTGCGATTTGAATCTTCTGCTGTTGCTTCAGGAGAATTAGTCAGTCTGCCGCAATATTGCAGTCGTTTAGCGAAAGATCAAAAGAATATATATTACCTATCAGCACCAAGGTATGTATAGAGCTATAGCATGAATAACTCATTTTAATATAATCTGCAAAATTTATATTTATGTTACAGTCGAGTTTTAGCTGAGCAGTCACCGTATTACGAATCCTTAAAAAAACGAAACATTGAAGTACTGTTTTGTTACGAACCGTATGATGAATTAGTATTAATGCATCTGAGACAATATAAATCTAACTTTTTGACTTCTGTGGAGAAAGAAATGCGAGATGATACAGAGGCAAATAAGCCAGAAAACTTAGGTAAAAATTGTACTTGTAAATTACTTTGAATTAATTTAATTATGAGAAAAAGAAAACTTTTTGTATATCTTTTTTCAACAGGTATTATAAATAAGGATGAACTGGATAATCTTGTTAACTACATGAAGAAGATTCTTGACAAAAAGGCTTACGACATTAAGATGACAAATCGTTTGGAATCACATCCTTGCGTTGTAACTGTACAAGATATGGCAACCGCAAGACATTTTATTCGTACACAGAGCCATCAATTGGACGAAGAAATGCGGTACTCCATTCTTCAACCGCGTTTTGAGATAAATCCAAATCATCCTCTTATCAAAAAATTATGTAAGCTGACCACTACAGATACTGAATTAGCTGATCGTTTGATACGACAGGTACGTTGCATTTATTATATATTACAGTATATTTTAAAATTCCACGTTCTAAATATATGAAATTATCACTTTATAAATTTTTTAATGTTGTAGTTGTTTACCAGTGCTATGGTTGGAGCTGGTTTAATTGAGGATCCGCGCATTTTATTGATACCAATGAACGAATTACTTACATTAGCGTTGCAGAAATATTAATAACTGAATTTTGTATTGGAGGGAAGGATCATATCGATACCTCGAAAACATGGACAGCCAACATTGTTCTATAACTTGGAAGTAAAAGAATATTTTCTCTTTATATGTCTCTCATAAATGTATAGAACATTTCTTTCTTCCATATCACAGAAGAAAGTTGAATGCCTTAAGATATCGTAATAAAGTACCAATAAATTATACATTTTATTATTCAATAATAAGATTAGTTGTAAAATAGAGAGGTATAACTTATTATAGGCAAGATTGGTTTCTTTATTACAATAGGTTGATCTTGTACAAATTAATTATAGCCTTACAATAATAACAAGTCAAGTTCCTCTTTTCTTGAATGATTCCATGATATCGATATGTATTCTATTAGCAGGGCTAGGAGTGTTATGGCGAATTTAGAAATTGTACCCATGATTTCCATTTCTCTTTTTTTCACAATCTATGTTTTTAAAAAAACTTTTTCTTTCCAACTGTTTAAAAGAAAGTAGCAAACGATAAATAATTTTATAAAATATGTAAATTCATAAAATTATTCATTTTTCATTTTCTTTGTAATTTTTCTATAAACTCGCAAATAGAAGTAGACCCAAAGCAATAATGTAGCGGAAAGTATATATATAAATTATTTATATATATATATATATATATCTTCAATTCAAATTTTATCGCTTTTACTCTCCTTAATTCATTGATTGGAAAATTTTGAAAAATGGATTTCTGCGATGTTTATAAGATCACTAAATAATGCGTACATTATTTATAAAAAATCCGCTGTCACATCCACATTTTCTATTTTACAGTCTTTGACCAAAATGTATATATACTTCATTTCTTTTTAAATAAAATTAATCTAAATGTGTGTTATAAGCTTTATCTGTGCTTCATATTACTGTCTGAAATTTTACTGCTTATTGAAATCAAATCTGTGCTTTCTACATCATTCTTATATATACTCTCTTCTTTTTTATATTATTCTAATATAAAATAAAAATTATCAAAAATTTACATTATATGGATATTAATATTGTGATATGCTAAAATTTCAGAAAGTAGAAGCACAGCCGATTTTAACTTATACAAGGACGAGAGACGCGATGCTTTTGCTCTTGGTCAACATAAAAATCACCCTGTTTAGCATTATTATTAACATGATTTGCTAATGTATCCTATAAGCAGGATAGCTGACGTCCTTTACAGAATAGGAACATAAAATCGAATTTCTCAACAAAATTCTACACGCATATATAAAAGAAAATATATATACCTCACCCAAATTAAAAGCTGCCACTATACAATATTCATTAATGAAAGATACTCTAAATGGAAGTGACAATGAGTAAAAAATCTTATATATAATAGATTGCTCCTTGATTCTTCTATCTCTTTTATACAAATTAATCGAAGGAAATACATTGTTTATATGGCATTACGAATTAATTGGCAGTTTAGAAAGTATCCCATTATACATTACATAGACAAGTCTCTATGACGAAGAACGATATATGAAATGCGAATGGCAGATTGGTAAAGAGCGCGATTAGTAGATAAGTGAACACCTCGCGCTGCTGAACAGTCTTATTAAAGAGTGGATAAAGCGTGATGAAAATAGTAGCACCATATATGCAGATTTGTTTCGGTCGTATTGATGGTGACTAACGAATGAAGAGATAGAAAAGAAAAAGAGTTAAATAAACGAAACGTTGACTTAGCTTACGTATACGCGGACGAGAATATCGCCCCTTCCATCACTCTCTCATTTTTTTCTCCTTTTCTTCAAGTTTCATTCATAAACATATAAAATATATAGACATAGCATTAGCTGCCGATATGGACAAGATGGGATGTTTAGTTTTGACATTGAGCAAATCGTAACACTACTGACTTTAATTCATGTATCTTGCGCTTGTGTGGATAGCGTGTTCTACACATTATTTATACGTGTTTCGAGTCGCGTTGCAACGAAATTATCTGAAATATATCAAGTCAGTGTAATTTGCTATCACCTTTCTTACTGCAAATCTTAGCTTTTTCTTTAGAAAGGCTCCGTCTATTAAAATTTTATATGTCTATGATTTCAGTTATAAAAGGTTGGATAATTGTAATTATTATGATACAAGTCATATAGTATTTGATCATCGTATAAACATTATTATCATCACAGTAAAAATATTTCATTATATCTTTTAACTATTAACCTACGCCTCTTTTACTGCAAAGACGCGCGCAGCAGCCACGCACATCGCTCTGCGGGGGCAGGCTGTTTTTTTTCACTAGAGTCCATTTACTTACACACTAATTCGCTACTTTTAATATATGTATTATTAAGTAGTCCGTCGGTTCATTTATACGTAATCAAAATAAAGTCAGTTAGCAAATAGTAAAAATACATAAATGTGCTTATGTATCTTTTGCACTTGGAATTATATAGTTGTTGGATTAACATGTTAAATTTAAATGATAGATCATTAAACAATAGTCATTGGTCTGACGACATGGTCGCGATTAACTTTACGTTTTTTTTTCGAGTAATGAAAATTTTCCACTCCCTAATCAAGATCATTTCTTACACATACATGTATGTGCTTGTAGAATTGTTCTAAACTCTCTTTTTCTTCAATAAATCTCGTCTCCTTGGTAGAGTCTAAAGGAATATTATTATCATATTACGTGAAAATGAAATAATATTAAGAATAACGTGCGGTGTGTAGCATCACTTAATATGCAGTATGCATATTGCTTGATTAAGCAAACGATGAATGTATATAACATCTCTTGCAACTAGAAAATATTATGACTTGAGAATACAGAAACGGAAAAAAATACGAACATTATATGTTCATATTTACTTTTTATCATCAAGTCATAAAAAATAATGTCTCTTGATCATTTTACATTCTTCCACAAAATATTTAAAAATATATTACTATAACAAATGTACATATATGACGTGTATCTCTGGTAATATGATAAAACCAAAGTAACATGAATAAAATAAAAATCAGATTTTCATCCCTTTCAGTATGACGTGATGCACGCACTGCTAGCGATTGTAAAATGTATAACGACTATCCGCGATTAGTTTGTAGGATTAAGTACGCTGATGCTTGAACTCTACCTGTATAGGAGGAGATTTTTCAGGCGTGATATATTTTCGCGACGATATATTGTACGTGTCGAAATGCGCCGCGTCGATTTCGCTCGCACACCGGTTCCTTATTTCATAGAGCTGCCTGTACAAACTGTCTTATCTTATCGGCGATATAACACTTATGTACAAAATTGCATATTCACAGACAGCTACGTGTCTCAATCGTAGAAGCACAGAGAAACATGCTCCCGCACGCTTAAATTTATTCTCGTCTGACTTCGTTTGTCACACCGAAGTTTGCGTGATGCCGTTCCCCGACAGCCACAAGCGCCCGTTGTTCTTCTGATCCGCGATTTCACATTCGGAATCGTCGATCTCGCACAGATTTGTCGAGAGATCACTGTTGCTCGTGGCGCCGCCCAATAGCGAATTTCTCTCCTCCAGCGTGGTGATGACAGAGCCAATCTCGTCGTCCTCGACTACTTTGTGGCATCGGTTACGGTTGCGGGTGCTTGGAAAACCATAAGGCACTACATCGTCTTCCTCTTCATCGGACTCGAGAGTGCTGAGACGGCCGTTGAGCGGATTCGTCTCGTTCTCGGTGTCGGTATGGATATTGTAATGTGGTAAATACGAATTCGGATGACGCAGATAGCTCTCGGAGCTCTTGTACTTGTACTCCCCTTCGCCGCCGCTGTCGAGGGGATTGAGACGTTGTGTCTCCGCGCAGTGATACTGCTCCGAGAATTCGGTTCCGCATTCGGAATCGCCGACGTATTCCGATTCCTGATCCTCGTTCAGGGTCTCGATGTCCCTCGTTGGATCTACCGGACCGTGTACTATAATAGAATTGTGAATATTATATAAGATCTATTGTAATAAAGTAATGGCCATAATTAACATATTATTAACGGAATATTAAAAATTGGCATAAAAATTGATGTAAAGGATTAATAGTTAGTATAAATTGATGTAAAGGATTAGTAGTTAGTATTAATTATTATATTAATATATTATTTCCTTATTTTTATCATATCAACATTATGATATGATATAATATGTTAACATAGTATTAAATGTGTACATTTTGAAATCTTTCGTTATAGGCTCTCATCAATGGGATGACAAAGCTAGATTTATTACAATAATCTAATATGTAAGTTTGTTATTAAACATAAAATTAAATGCTTGTGTGACATTAATATTGATGAAATTGGTGAACACAATATACAAATCATGCTGATACAAGAGAAATAAAATCAATGCGCATGCACTTTTATACTTACTTGTTGGTAATTGATGAGTATTAGATTCGTTACTCTCATTGCTGTGAAAACTGGACGAGTCCGGCACTTCGCTGCCGGGTACCTCCGTGATGTTAGGCAAAGGATTCTGACTTCGTCTGACCCAATCTGAGCAGTCCCAGTGATACCCTAAAAGCATTGTAGACAACGACTGTACTCCGACACGCTACATGCGATGCAGCATAGTGTTGTGCAGTGAAGAGGAAGGCAGGAATAGTAGCATTCAATTAGAACCAGACAGTACAAGCGAAGAAGCAAGGAGCTATAGAAATATATACCGAATGTCCGAGAAATTGTGCACGTTTAACAAACGTTCAACAAAGAAATTTGTTGATTGTAGAAATAATAATCAAAATCGATTTTTTTTTTTTTTTAATTTTTACCATTTTGCGATCATTTTGATTCGCATCTTACACGTACAAAATTTAATATAAAATCTAAATAAAATCAGGTCTCTTTAGTCGTTAAGAGAAAGTGCGTTATTCGAAGGACATTCTGTATCTTGATCAATACGAGCGGGCAAGTCTCAACTTACCGCCGACGATGCGGGGATCATCCTCGATGGACGTGACGGAGACGACGGAAGATCCAACCGCATAAGGCGCCCGTCGAGAGGAGTTTAGTAGAAGTCCTCCAGTGGTCAGCTCTGGTACCACTGGGCTCGCTCGTTTCAGGTCTGTTAGTGCACACAATACGAAATACGCCGGTGTTAATAGAATAATTCGCTACACGCCCGATCAAGTCAGAGCACGCAATACAGAGAAATCGCGACAGAAAAGATGAAAGAAACAGAGAGAGAGAGAGAGAGAGAGAGAGAGAGAGAGAGAAAGCCAAGAGTAAGAAAAATTGGAAAGAAAGATTCGTGAGCAATGATGAGAACGGGGAAGGCGCTTATCTAATGCTCCACCCCTTACGGTCGCATGCCACAAGCGAAATCAAAAGTAACAAGCTAATCGAATGGAGCTGGGAGAAATTGTTCTTTTTTTTCTTTCTTTTATTGACGCTTACCGTTCTTGATCTTGGTGGTGTCAGTTATGAAGGAGGCTAACTGCATCTGCTCTTGCCAAGTGGGCTTGTGGAGACTATCCGTGTCGCTGCCAGCTGCATTCCCACCGACCGGATTAGCGAGGGTTAAGGACGGGGGTGGTATTGGGGTACTACGATTTAAGTTTCGCAGGTAATCCGGCGGAAAGTTCTCTAGCTCGTCACCCGCGCTACCGTAGCTGCGCAGAGTGTCCAAGTTATTTAGAGCCACCGCCGCCGAGTTACCGTACGCGACCGGTTCGTTGTTCGAGCTGGGGGTGTAGGAGGCGGGTCTGGGAGGGCATTGGGGAGGTTCTCTCTGTAAAAAGAAGAATCACACAAAGACCTTAAACAGGATGGCCGCCGCGACGGAAGGGATTTATTGTGTCGGCAAATCGATGATCGCAAACCAAAAATAAAATAGCATTGAGATAAATTGCTAAACAGCGCAAAGATGAATATGAAGGCATTATATCTTAATCGTAGATAAAATTAAAGAATATTGCGGTAAAGTCTCGCTTAAGTTAATTTACATCTTGATATTGAAATAATGCCTTCCGAAACGAATTTATTATGTTAGCCCTTGAAAGTTCATGCTTTTACACTATGCACGATAACTAAGATGATATCTAATTATCTAAACACAATAGTACCTGTATGACTTCTAGATTGCTTAGTTTCGAACTGCGCTTGAACTCGTGCTCGTGCGGTCTCGCGGAATTCAGGACGATCTGTTTCCGCGTCTCATTGTTGATGTTATTGGCACGCGCTCTAGTCCGCTTCATTCTGATGCGCCGAAAAGCGACGAATATGATGATAAAAAATATATTGACTAATATTGCAACGCCGATCCACATGAGATGCTCCCATGTGATATTAAAGTGGTTGGATATGATGGGCGTGGAGAAAGCCGGATTGCCGCAATTCAAACCAGTCATATTCGGCGGACATATGCATCGATACGTGCCGATCTCATTGATGCATGTACCACCGTTTGTGCACGGGTTCGCGTCGCACTCATTGATGTCGGTCTCGCAACGCTCACCGGTGAAACCTTGACATTTGCAGATAGGACCGTTGTTACCCTCCTCGCATACGCCACTGTGAATGCATGGATTTGGATTGCAATATCTGCCATATTCGCAGCGTTTGCCGCTGAGATTTGGTCCAACGCACTCGCAGATGTAATCGCCATCCTCTGATATAATTTTACAACGGCCACCGTAGAGACAAGGCGACGAGGCACATGGATCCGTGTCGATTTCGCAGGCAAAACCGGCAAATCGATTGTGACACTGGCATTCGTAGCTATCACCGCCCATATCTTTGCAGGTACCGCCGTTTTGACAGGGTTGCGACCCGCAAACGCCCGGCGGCATCAGAATGGTTGCCGTGTCGCAGCTGAATTTAACCTGTCCCTTGAAACCCTTGAAGATCGCGACGCTGCTTGCGCCACTCATGTGCAGCGGCACGGACACTCGAGCAATCCTAACATCGTCCATGCAGCCGACGAAACCGCGTTGCACGTCCTCAAAACCGATAATAGATGGATGCTGTCGTACTTCGGCGCCAAGATATAAATCATCCGATTGCAGATTCAAAATATCGTTGATACCGGGCGCGGAGCCGTGAGCAATATGTTTACCATCGACGGTGAGTCGGGCGCTGTTGCTCTCTCGTTCCAATTGGATCTCATGCCACTGTCCGTCGCTAACATACACGCTGCTCACCCTGACCAGTCCCTCGCCGCTACCCAAATCAAATTTGTATTGCATGACGCCGTTAACGATCTCTAGGATATTGTAATCTACTTTGCCGGTCGCGTACATTAGGTTGCCGGTAGGCTGCACCGTTCGAATTCTCAAGGATAGACTTAAACGATCTTCAATTGTTTGCCGTACCAGCGCTTTGTCGATTCTATAATGCGCGTAACTTTTGCCGCTGAAAGATATAGGATTCCGCGGGATGTAGCACGATTCGTCGTGGCACTTGGAAATATCGATGTCGCAGATCTGACCGGCGAATCCTTCAGGACATTGGCAGGAATATCCTTGCACGGACGAGTCCGGTACGCAAACCTTGAACAGAGGACAAGGATCCCTAGCGCACTCGTTGACCACTATTTCACAATGATTGCCAGCGTAACCTTCCTTGCAATTGCATTCCATTTTGTGTTTGTGTCGCGGCGATACAAAACTCATTACGTCAGTAGACACGGGCGTGATATGCGTAGGATCAAGAGTGATCTTGTCCTGGCAGTCACCATAGAAGCAATAGCCTTTATTACACTTCGAACGAACAATCTCTTCGACGACCAATTTCGTCGACTCCTCTAGCTCCTCCACATGTTGATTCAATGCCTCGCGTATGCTTTCCGAAGCGTAAAAGCCCAACGAACCTATGGGACTCGCTGCCTTCTTCACGGCAAACAGAAGATCGAGATCGTTGTGTACTGCCTGGCGAATCGCCCGTGATTTGATTAAATTCGCCTCGTCAATCGATGGTTGTACGCTGATAATGACGATGTCCTTGAGTCGGCAATTCATCGCGTTGCGAACGGTCCTAACAAAACCCTTGCGATGGCTTAACATGAAATCTTCCGGGCTAACCTCACGGAATCTTACTATCACCGAATTCTCGAGCATTTTATCGGTCACCAGGTCGACGTTGACTTTCGCGACAGAATACGAATGAAATTTACCATCTGTCACACTAACGTTTATCCTATACTCGCCGACATCGAGTCTAGGTAATGCCACCAATATACCGTCAATCTTGTCTATTTGAAAGAGATTGGTATTCGAAATCGGCGAAGACGGTACCAAACTGAAGAGTAGTGTATCGTACTGGTCTTGATCGGTCGCATGGATTTTTCCGATAATACCGCCGGGGTATTCGTCCATGTAAGAATTGACAATTACCTCGAGGGGTGTGATTACCGGCGGATACTGCGACTCTTCGATCACCTTGATTACGACCCATGCGTCCGAGTACAAAGGCGGGCTGCCATTATCAAACACTCGGACATGCAGTACGTATTTATCCTTCACTCTATTATTGAACTTTGTCGCCGTTCGCAGACTGCCATCCTGCTCCAGTCGGAAAGCGTCACCCTCGTTTCCGGAACGAAAATCAAAGGTATACGGCTCGGAGTTCGGTTCAATGTCCGCGTCGGTGACCACGAATTGCAAAACTGTATGGCCAAGCGGTTTATCCTCCTGCACTATAGCGGTGTAATTCGGCAGAGAGAATAACGGCGGATTATCATTCGCGTCCAGAATCTCGATATTCACCATCACAAAGCTCGAGAACATCGGTATGCCATTGTCACGCGCATGAACTTCCAATACATAGTTCGCGATCTAAAAGAGAAAGTATAATGTATAACGAAATATTTTGATTAGGCTTATGTAATATACGGTATATTTGATACTAACTTCTTCTCGATCCAATGGCGCAGTAACAGTTATTTGTCCAGTTTTTCTGTCGATAGAGAATTGCTTCTGTCTGTCACCCCGTTCTATATAATACGATATGTTGCCGTTCTCTTCGCTGTCCAAATCGTTCGCGTATACCTGAAAAACATAAAAACAATAAAATATAACATCTCAATATGTTAGATATATCATTTCAACTGTGTGTAAAGTTACTTCTCTATTTTAATATCTCTATTAATATTTTATTTTTTATATGTTGCATTTTGCGCGAATAATCGCGTAACATACGAAATTATTGTGACAGAAGATAGATGAAACTCACTTGCGTAACTTTCTCCCCGATTTTCGCATCTTCCTTCACGAAAGCCCTGTATGAAACCTCGCTGAAGATCGGCGCATTGTCGTTACTGTCAGTGACAGTGATATTGACAGTGGCGTGGTTACTCAGCGGTGGAATACCTCCGTCGATAGCTTGGATAGTGAGAAAATAATCGCGAGCCCGTTCGTAATCCAATTGTTCGGCGATAGTTATGGTGCCGTTTTTAGCGTTTATCTCGAATTTCTTGTGTTCATTACCACCGACAATCGAGTAATATATATCGGCATTAATTCCCGTATCTTTGGATGTAGCGAGTACTTGAGCCACGTTGGAACCGACCATGTAGCTCTCAGGCACTTTCGCAAAATAGATCTTGGAGGCGAACTCAGGCGGATTGTCATTGATATCCTGCACGTTAACGATAAGCGAGGCGACGCCCATCAGCTGCGGGGTACCCTGATCGAGCGCTTGAATGGTCACGTTGTACATGGCCTTAGTTTCTCTGTCTAATGGCTTGGCCAGCGTGACTATCCCGCTATCCGCCGCGATGAGAAAGTGGCCGTCCGCCGAATCGATAAATTCGTATCTGATTTTTCGATTGATACCAATATCATCGTCTATAGCGTGCACCTTTGTCACTAGCGTGCCGACTTCCACATCCTCAGGCAAGGTGCTGCTGTATATTTGCATGGTGAATTTTGGCGCGTTGTCATTGAGATCGGAGACGAGAATCTCCAATTGCGACGAGCACTCCCAGATTGGCTTGTCTCGATCCTGTACGTGAGCCATCAGGGAATATTTGGCTTGAGTCTCCCGATCGAGCTGTCCAACGGTTTTTAACACCCCTGTTTCTCTATCTAACGAGAATTTGTCATTATTGTCGCCGGTTAAATAGAATCGTAGCTTAGCGTTCGGTTCGTCATCGTAATCAGTGGCCAACACGGTCAGAACATAGGCGCCGGGATGCGAACCTTCGGAAAGTATCTCTCTGTAACGATACCGCAAACAATACGGCGGATTGTCATTGACATCTAAAACTTGTACCGTTACTTTCGTCTCAAAGACGTATTTTCCGTCGGTACCGATAATCTCAAGTTCGTAACGATCGATGATTTCTCTGTCTAAGGATTTCGCCACATATACTTCACCAGTAGATCTAATTTGAAATTGTGATCTAGGATCACCAGACGTAATGTAAAATTCTATCGGTATATTGACATCCGAATCTTTATCGATGGTGATCAACTTCACTACAACCGTTCCTGGTAGAGCATCCTCGTTTACTGTAGCCTCGTAACGATCGTCAACAAATGCGGGCGCGTTATCATTATAATCCTTTAGCTTGACGTGCACCGATGTTCTCGCAAAATGTTTCGGATTTCCATTGTCAGTGGCGACCACCTGAAAAGAAAATTATTACGCGTCATTGCCTGAGATATATGTATATATATTTAAAGATAGCCAATACATTCAGAATAATTAGCATTGCATTTACCTGAAACTTATATTCTGGTTGCTTCTCTTTATCGAGTTGCACCAATGTCGATATCCAACCGGTATAGGGGTCTACTGTAAAAACGTTTGCTAATTCCCCTATGTCCGATCCAAAAGAGTAACGCACCTCGCCGTTACTACCGAGATCCTTGTCGTGCGCAATAACTTTTAATATAGACGTTCCCTCCTCGATGTTTTCGGCCAAACTAATCGCGTACGGATTACTTTCGAATTTCGGCGCGTGATCGTTCTCGTCCAACACTTGAAGAGAGATCTCGGCGAGAGCCGTGAGCGGAGGGCTGGAATCGGTCTCAGCGAGAACACCGATTAAATGATTGTCTTTCAATTCCCGGTCTAATGGTTTCGCTAAGGTAATTTGGCCGTGAGAATCAATCGTAAAGAGCGGGTTGTCCTCATCACCTGACACTATGCGATATGTCACTGTGCTGTTAGTGACGGTTTTGAGTTTCGTGATAGGCGTGCCCACAGAAGAATCTTCCCTTACGAAGAATTTATCTTCTTTTCGTTCAAACAGAGGAGGAACATCATGGGGACCCATTATATAGATGCTAAGCGGTACATCGGCGTGATGCGTAGTTGTACCTTTGTCTTCCACACGA
Organism: Polyergus mexicanus; assembly: GCF_030449975.1. NCBI lineage: Eukaryota > Metazoa > Arthropoda > Insecta > Hymenoptera > Formicidae > Polyergus > Polyergus mexicanus. The sequence goes on along the minus strand of NW_027223327.1, from coordinate 4,363,880 downwards.
ATAAAGAGCTCGAACAATTGATTTTCTGAAAATAATGAATATTCATTCATGATTGGTAAAGTTTTCAAGATGGATATATCCATTTCACTTATATTCTGCCTACAGCGTAAAAATAAAATGTGATCTTTCTAATACTTACCCCACGGCACAGCGCTTTTCTGCAAATAGAGTGATCCTGTGTCGGGGTTTATACCAAATAAAGATCTAGCCTGTGATGTTTGCAAATCGTAGATGGAATAAATAATCTTAGCTGCTTCGTCCACGTCCGCATCTTGCGCTTTGACTTTCAGGAACGATGTATTTATAGACAAATTGCCTTGAATAGTCGCTTTGTATTCTCTGAGAAGAAATACCGGCGGATTGTCATTCTCGTCGCCGACTTTGACACGCACCATCACGAATCCGGATCTACCGCCGCCGTCCATAGCCATGACCGGTATTTCGTAGCGTTTTTGCTCTTCTCGATCGAGTTTCTTGCGGGTCACAATTTCGCCAGTGCCTTTGTTTATGTCGAATACCTCCTTCATTAACTCCGACATTATCGTGTACGTAATCGCGCCGTACTCGCCAAAGTCTTCGTCCTCGGCCAGTACGCTAGTGACCAGTCTACCGGGCAGCTGGTTCTCTAGAACTGTCACCTCAACCACCGGATTCGGAAACTTTGGATTGTGCCTGTTTGCCGGTAGGATCTCGATCTTGACACGGGTGAAGCTGGTATAGACACCATCGGTGACGGATACATTGAGCATGGTGAGTTTCTGTTCTCCAAAGTTCTGCATATTTATCAGTGAGATGACACCGGTCGACTGGCCGATGTTGTACGTTTGCTGTTCGTTACCCCCCACGATGGTATATGTCAGTTTCTCGTCGACGTAATCCGGATCGCTAGCCGACACCACTGTCACGAATTGACCGCGCTCAGCGTGCTCCGATAGAGAACAGGTGTACGAAGGCTGCTCGAACTTTGGCGGATTGTCGTTCATGTCGATCACGCTCACCCAGACATGCGCCGTGCTCGACAAACTTGGAACGCCGCGATCCATGGCAATCACCGTGAAATGATGAGACTCGTGAGTCTCATGGTCCAAGGATCGCTTGAGAAATATCACACCTTCATCGGGATCGATGTGAAAGAGATCCGTGCTGTTTTCCGTGTCATTTTGAATGGCGTAATGGACTTGTTGATTTGTGCCTGTGAAAAGGTAGATACGATCGGTGATTTCTCTCAATTTTTCTGTATAAATTTAAAAGAGATAATTCGATGATTGAATATGAGGTTTGAATTTAATTTAACGCTTACCTGTGTCATTATCTCTTGAACTAACTCGCAGAACGGAGGTGCCAAACGGCGCTGCTTCCGATACCGAGATGTTGTAAGAATCTTGCGTAAATTCGGGCGGGCAGTCATTTTCGTCCTTAATGAGAATGCTGACAAGTACCTCGGCGTAAACGCCTGATACACTGTCGGTGGCGCGTACGGTCAGTTCGTACTGCTTCTTTTGTTCATAATCCAGCTCATCCACCACATAGATTACACCTGATTTATACGAAGAGAAAATTGTAGACCCATAAAGCACTATGCAGCGGAGTGTCTACATATCTGTCGAATATTTTCTACAGCAAGCGTTTTCTTAAGAATGATAAAAAGTGAATGCGTGTGAGAAATTAATCTACAATAATTTATCAATATTTGATTTTTATATTATTGCTATTTGCGATCATTTAAGATGATGAATTCAAGGGATCGTCATAGAAATTTACGTAACATGACATTTCTGTAAATCCAACGGATCTGTAGACACTGGAAGACAATGACGAATGTAGTCACGTGGTAATCACGTTTATATAAAAAAGATCAAGATCCCGTGAATAATTAGCCAATGCTAATATGTAATATGCGCCTGCACCTTTTCAGAGATAAAAATTAACATCGTGATTGTTACTGCAGTTTTGTTATCAAAACTTTTTTAAATTAAATAATCCAGAAAAAATATATATATATATGTATATAGAGGATAAAGATAACGGCGCTCTGCCTTACGTAAGGTGCAAGCACGTCATGCGAGCAGGTTGAAACTATTGAAATCTCGTAAAGAAAATGAGAAAATGGGTGAGTCGCGCATGTTCACATCCAGGCGAAATATTTATGATTTGTCTAGAGCGGCCTCGGATCGTGGAACGATAATGCGTGTAAGCAGCTATTGTGCTCTAAGCCGGTTTCGTGTGGTTCCATCGCGATTACAATTTAACGAGACCCGTTCCAGATTACGATCGTAGAAAAACGGGAAGCAAGAACAAAATTAATTTTGTGGAATGGTATATGCGACCAAAGCGGATTAGAGAAGAGAAGAGAAGAGAGAGAGAGAGAGAGGGGGATATCATCGAGAAAGAACAGATATTATAATTTTTTTAAACTTTTTCTCTTCGTAAAAAGAGAATATTAATTTCCAAGTGAGCACATGCAACAAGCTTATATCATAAGCTAGCAATCGTAGCTAACGATCAAGCGTTTAGTGTTACTTTCACTACGGCACAGTATCATGCATCGTGATTAATAAATTTAATTTAGTGTTGCGAAGTAGTAGAGAAAGAAAGAGATTATCTAATAAAATTATTTGAGGGAGTGGAGGATTAAGAGATGTGGAAAAATGAACATATCAAATTTGGAAAATATGATGAAATACATCTTATGCAAATTTTAGAGACAATAGATCGTGTCTGTAATTGTTAATTGCATCTAATTTGAAGTAAATGAGGATTCTCCCGTAATATAATGACTATATATATTTTACATATATATTAAAAGGAAATAGATAGTTGTACGTTTCAGCACGTATTGTAGTTATGGTAATTGCATAAGATAATTGAATAATTTGCATTAATCAAAATGTTAATTGGAAATACAATCAAGCATTGCAGGAATCGATAAGTGTATATATATTCTGAATAATTAATTTAGAATTTTTTTGTAAAATTTCGATTTTATATATAATAAGTGCATTGCAATAAGAATCTAATCTTTTTAAATGTGAATCGAAAAATTATTTGATGTTTCTTTCTTTAAGATTTTATATGAGAGATTTCCACTATCATATAGATATATACAAAATATGAATTAAGAGCACAAGCAAGAAATTTAGAATGTGGAAGTTTCATATTGCATTCAATGTTATCAAGTCGAAGCGTAAGCCACTTTCGATTCAGTCATTGAATCTCAAATTTATCCAAGTTCAATTTTGTCGCTCGCGCATTCTCTCAATCCGTTCAACCCAACTGCAGCAATTTGCCTATAATATTACGTCGTGCATGAACACAGAGCCGGTGTGCAACATAGCGTAGCAACACAGCACAGACCGATAGAACTAGAATTTTCATTTTATACTCACAAGGACCATTGTTACTGTCAGGGGCTGCGAAAACAGGGAGATACAACAAAACTTTAATTTCTAGTTTCCAGACAAGCAGTCGTAAGAGATATATATAGGACAAATATGATTCTAACTGAATGATCTATGAGAAATAAATATATATAAATACGAGCAGATACTAAAAGTATATAATCAGAAAATATATTTACTATATAATAGAAGCCAGAAACGATAAAATAAAAAAGGATGCATAATGAGATAAAACGTAGAATCGGCGCTAAGCGATTTTGATAAAATCTAATTTCATAATTTTGAAAATTAAAATTGTGACAGATTAAAAATATATTATATATTATTATTGACTTTCCTATTTTCTTCATATTCTCCTAATCAATATCATTATGCGATTAGAACTTAGTAACCAACTACCATAATGCAGCAAAACTGACGATGTTTACTAGGTATAGCCAAACCATAGCAATATATATCATAAGAAATCCTACTATGATTTAAACAGTGTAAATCCCATATACCCAAGTTATGAAAGAAAAACGGGTTTAATTTGTATCTGACGAAATATTCATTTTAAAATACAGCTTTAATATATTTTAGTTTAAAAAGATTTTGATATATAATAATTGAACGCGTGTTTGCTATTTTTTATTTTTATTGATTAACACAATTTTTAAATAATTTTGTCTGATGGCATTTTTGCTGCGTAACTAATAAAAAAAAATATCGCCAATTCTTATACGTTTCATTTTTTTATTGTATCATATAACTTTTACAACGTTATGCTACGTCACACGAAATTATTTTCTAACGTAAGATTCGTTCGTCATCCGATAACACATGCCAAGAAATTTATATGGCGCATTTTACTTACCCGTATTGAAATCCAGGGCAAACTCCTCAAAATCATTGCCCTTAGTAATGCTGTATATGAGTTTGCGATTCAAAGGTGACTCAGCTTGAATGGATAAAGTCAGGGGTGAATGTACTTCTATACTCTCGGGCACGCTATCCGTATAGAATTGCTTGTCAAATACCGGCATCGAGCGATCTATCACCTTCACGTTGACTGGCACTTCAATGGAGCACGGCGTTATTCCTGCAATCATATTTAGAAGCTCATTTGAAACGAGATCAAGTGGAAAGCGCGAGTTATTGACTTTATATTTTAACAAACTTACCGCCGTCGTACGCGGCGATTGTAAGCTGATACTCGCGATTGTGACCTTCGAGATTTTGCTTCAACGATATTTCGCCCGTCTTTCGGCACACCTTAAACAGCTCCCCGTGACCTTTCTTCAATTCGTATCTCACTTCGCCGTTATCGCCGTTATCCATGTCTACCGCGTGAACCTGAATGGCAAGAGCAAGATGTTTAGAGAAGCGAAGTGGAAAACAAATTGAAAAGAGCAAAATTCAAATCATATATTAAATGTGTCAGCCGTGTATTAAAGAAAAATTGCTCTACCTTTGTAATGACTTCGCCTTTTTGAGCTTCGACAGACACGACAGCGTAGTAAGGTAGATTAACAAACATAGGGCAATTATCGTTCATATCGAGTATGGTGACATTCACTATAACGTGAGCCACTCTCGGCTTTTCCCGGTCCGGTGGGTGACTCTTCGCCTCAACTATTAATTCATAATGATCGCACGCCTCTCGATCGAATCGTACGCCAGTGGTTCTGATCGCGCCGGAAGTCGGCCCGATTACAAACATGTCGGTGGGATTAAGAATGCTGAAGACAATGTGCTCGTTCAACGAGCTACCTAGAACATTTACCACTACCACGATCGTAATTTTCGTGGAATTCTCCAGGATGGCACCTTCGTAGATGCTCTTCTGGAAGATCAAACCGGAATTCTCCGACTTCTCCACTATCACGTTCACCTGCGCCACGCTCGAATACTTGCCGTCTGACACTCGTACGTGAAGGAGATAGTTTCTCTTCATACGTTCCGGATTATGGACCGTAATAACGCCGCTTTGAGCATCTATATCGAATGTCTGAGCCTTATTCCCGTCAATGATGTCGTATCTGTAACGATATAAAAATATAAAATACTCTGTATATGTAAAAATGATCACAGATACTAATACTATATCGCGACAATATTAAAACAAGAATTTTAAAGTTAAAAAACGCATTAATATTTTTGCATTACACACCTCAACGCGGTTTCCTCGGAGCTGTCGGGATCCATGGCGTTCACTCGAATGACAGCGATATTCTTGTATGTCGGCATCAAAAGCGTGACATTGTAATCAGTTTTGAAGAATTTGGGCGGACAATCATTAACATCCGTCACGGTTATTATCACTTTGGCGGTGGTCTCGGATGAGAGCTTCGGCTTGCCGAGATCCGAGACCTTCACATGAAACGAGAACATTGATATGGTTTCGTGATCGAGCAACATGACTGTACGAATGGCACCGGTGCTGGAATCTATGTGAAAATACTTTCGCGGTAGATCCTCGACGATGTCGTAATTAAGTAACGCGTTCAACTCGGAATCCGCGTCTTCAGCCTTGATGACTAGCGGCGCGCTAGTGTTGGTCAGCACGAGAGAACCGATACTGGCGCCTTCGCTGATCTCGCCGCTGTAGAGCGCCTGCAGGAATCGCGGCGCGTTATCGTTCCTATCGAGTACATGGACGATGACGTTGCAGGTGGCCGACGCGCCAGCCATGTTCGTCGCCGACACTGTCAGATTGTAGAATTTGGTCTTTTCGTAGTCCAGTTGATTCTTGATGACGATCACCCCGGTGCTCGGATTCACGAAGAATGTGTCGTCGCGATTGCCACGCACAATCTCAAACTGCAACGACGACGTGCTCCTCGCTTCCACATGCTTTACGTACGTGCCCAATTGTTGGTTCTCGTATATCTCCGCGGACAGTTCCTTCTGGGTGAATCGCGGCGGCGCGTTGTCGGCCATCGTCACCATAACGTGTACCGGCACCGAGTTGGTTAACGCGGGAGAGCCGTGATCGGTCGCTTTCACAAGAAGTATGTATTCCGACGAGACGCCGAGGTCAAGCTCACGAGCGACGCGGATGAAACCGAGATCCGGATCGATGGCGAACACGTTGCCGACATTGCCGGACGTGATTGAATAGGTAATCCTGGCGTTCTCGCCGCGATCGCGATCGATCGCGCACATCTGCACCACCGCTGTGCCGATCGGCGACGTCTCGTACACCTTGCCTTGAATAATCTCGCTGATAAACTCGGGCTGGTGATCATTGTGATCGTGCACGGTAACGATTACCCGGGCGTAATTGCGCTTGGCCGGTGTGCCCTGATCCTTGACCATCACCGTCAGCACATGCTCCTCGATGGTCTCCCGGTCGAGCGGTTTCTTCAGCGTAATCGAGCCCAGCACCGAGTCCACGTGAAAGATCTCAAGCGAAGCCTGGCTCTGCGCTGCGTGCAGGCTATAGAAGACCTTCTTGTCCTCGTCCTCGTCGGTCGCGTGTAGCTGCAGGATCTTCTCGCCCTCCTCGACATTCTCAGAAATGTCGACGTGATACGTGCTCTCGGTGAATTCCGGCCGATGATCGTTGATATCGATCACCGTAACGAGTAGCTGCGTCAGCGTTGTGTGCACACCGTCCGTTACACCGATCGTGAGATTGTAAAAATTCTGAGTTTCCCAGTCCAGCCTCTTGGCGAGTAGTACATTGCCGTTGTCGCGGCCGATGAAGAACTCGTCGCGCTTATCGCCGTCTAAAATGCGTCAATAGATTTTAGGATGACTTTATTTTCGTGATGTATCATGATGTTTCGGATGTACTTTATTCCATCATAATATACGTCTAATACACGTAATCATATTACGTGCTTAAAAAAGTATAAGTCCAATATATTTTTATAAAGAAATAAATATAAAAATAAATACATGGTTTTCTTTCTTTATCTTTGTACAATGTATGTATTGTGTTATTATTAGAATGAAAAATTTTCATTATTACACGACTACATTTTTTATACGATTACAACAATGAACGCAATGTCTCTATCTTAGATTATAATCGAAAAGTATCAATTTCTCTCACCTAAAATATCGTACCACAATGAATCACCATCCTTGTCACTAGCTTGCATAAGCGCGACTAAAAAGCCCGCCTGATCGCTTTCCGTGACTTGCACGCTTTGATTATTTGTCTTGAAGGTCGGAGGATTTTCCGATTCCTTTGATGTCTCTACAACTTGAACGGAAACTCGAGTCTGATGACTACGCGGGGGTTCTCCGTGATCGGCCGCTCGTATCTATGGAATATATAGCGTACGTGGAAGTTTCGATTCAAATCGAGTTTACATCGCAGGGATATCGGTATGAATATGCTGTATTATAAAGTCAGAATCTGAGACCCAATTCGACGTAATTTACATAATACGATGTAAATTCACTCCCAATTTCTTCTTGCTTCAATATTCTTCTTTCATACGCCAGTGTGACGTATAGTTTTACACAATTTTACGCAGGGTTGGGAAGTAACGCGTTACTTGTAACGCCGTTACCGTTACAGTTACTTTTTTTCGGTAACTGTAACGGTAATGGCGTTACAAATTTTATTTGTAACGGAAAAAGTAACTTCGTTACATTTTTCGGTAACGAGTAACGAATTTAACAGTTACTTTTATCGTTACTTTTTTCAAATTTTTTGATTTATTTAACATATTATTCTTGCTATTGTGCGTGATAAAATTTTTATCTTAACCGTAAAGCCGTAAGCAAATCGACCAATTAGCATTCTTATTATGTTGTAATCTCATTTACTACCAGTTCTAAGTACCTTGCAACGAAAATTAGAAAATCTCAATAAATCTGACCTTATAGATTGCCATTCATTAGTTGAAGCTATTCAACAAGGTTTAAATAAAAGGTATCTTATTAATTTGATTAATACATATGTTATTTAATTTTAAATAAGGATTTAATTGAAAAATATTATTTTATTTTAAACTATTGATTCAAAAGTATTAATTTCAATAAAACAAACAATGTCGCTTAATTTACTATATTTGATTTTAGATTTCTTACAATATTTGAAACAAAAGAATTAATAATAGCAGCATGTTTACATCCAAAATTTAAGTTAAACTGGTTAACCGGAGAAAAAAGAAAACGTGCTGAAAATTACTTGGAGGATTTATTGGGAATCCGATCGACTGAAAATTCTTCAAAAGCTGGAAAATCTGACGATCGCAATGATTTTTTCATTTTTGAACAAAAAACGGTGCAAAATGAATCTGAACAAGAAGAATTGCAACGGTTTTTAAAATCAAATAATTGTAATATAGAAATGTTAAACGACTATCCAAAACTTAAAAAACTTTTTATTAAATATAATACAGATCTACCAAGCAGTGCATCTGTAGAAAGAATGTTTAGCATCGGTGGCTCAGTATTAACACCACAAAGAGGGCATTTAAATGATGATGCTATGGAGCAACAAATTTTATTAAAAATTAATAAAGAATTTCGATAAAATTTAATCATTTATTTTGTAATAAACCTTGAATGAAATCTTGCTTACAATTTTTTAAAAGTTTTTCTTATGCAAAATAATTTATTAGTTTGTATTGTAAAAAAGTAACGGAAATTGTAACGACTCGTTACTTTTTAGTAACTGTAACGGTAACGAGTTACTTTTTAAAATTAGTAACGAGTAACGGTAACGAGTTACTTTCTAGAAAAAATGACGGTAACGGTAACGAGTTACTTTTATAAAATAACTTTCCCAACTCTGATTTTACGGGATTATAATAGCCAATTATTGTATATTAAATATTCTCTATTCATTATATTTTTTCACTTTTATACTTTAGGAATTTTCATTTATTTATCTCTCCCTCTTATATTATTATTTGCTTTAAATGTTTCACGTACAGCTTCTATCTCGGATGATTAAAGTTGCCGAATCGATTTTATTCCATAGCTTGATGATATAAAATCATGATTCCTTTTTTTAATAAATAAGATAGTTATTTGTACGCTATTTACCATCATTTCGTATTCTTGACCAGCCTCGAACCCACGCTGGGAATACACCATACCCGTGGTGGGATGAATTTTAAACTTGCCCTTTCCTCGACCGCCCTTCATGCTGTACTGGATTCTTCCATTTTCTCCGATATCTTGATCGTACGCAAGAACCTAATACAAATTTCGAAAGTTATCTCGTTGTTGTTGTTACGGCAAATCCATCTACTACTACGACGTAACTCTAATGTTAGTCTAATCTATAGCCGCGTATAGAATACTGTAAATAAAATTGACACATCGCAGACGGTGACTCGTTAAACATATAATTATTTCTATCGTTATAAAAGAGATCATAAAATGGCTCTCACCGCGATTTGAAAATATTTATTTAAAAAAAAAAATGTTTTTTTTTCTTTAAATAAAAAAAATACCCTGCTCTGGCGCAGTAAATTATATATCCTCTAAAATCGGGCAATTATATTATGTTCCTTGCAGCGTCGCGAAACAACGAGTCTTCGAAGCATATTGGCATTCAGACAATCCGCATGCGATACATTGAAAGAAAAAGAATTATGATCGTCGATGATAACGAAATGTACACTATAACAGCCGCTCTATTGCCGTGTGCCGATCAGCCTCAAGCGTGTCAACGATCACGATCGCGGCAACATGTTAAGAAACGTGAGATAGTAGAAACGAAAACTGCTATGAATGCATTCGCCTGCTATCCTCAGCAAGAGAGAGAGAGAAAGAGAGAGAGAATCTGGTATACATACACATGTGGAAACATATGCTCGTCTACACATTCGTTGATGGCGATGCATTCCTTCCTCTTCTCGCGCGTGCATCTTCCAGACGACGTCGCGCAGAAATCAAGACGCGATAAATTTGACTAATTACGTTGTCGCGCGCGGAGGAAAAAGGAAGACACCTTGATATTTCTCTCGGCACATGGTCTCGTTCTACGCGGCACATGCATTTTCGCGCATGCACCGAGCCCTGCGTTGTTTGCAAATTTCGAACATAGCGTCGGACGCTTGTGAAATATGCATATACAGACGCAATCTATTGTATTAGTTTCGCCCTGTTTCTCTTCGATCGTGCTTGCTCGATCATGCGTATAAATAAATATTTTTCGATCGCGCATTCTCTCTCGCAGATGTTTTACGTAGATATATGTATTTATATAATCCTTCGGGAAAGAAGCGCACGCGAATATTTCTCGATCCTAAGGTAATAATGAAACCGCAAATGACCCGTGTTAAGTCGGGATCGTGCAGAAAATTTCAAGGGGAAATCGATATCCTTGATTCCCGCTTCAAGATCCTTGGCGGTGCAATCATTAGTAGCGATAAGAGATAACGGAACATTCTCAGGCGACAGCTTTGTGTACGATAAGGCAACAACATTCAGGAGCACAATACATGTAGACGAGCACAAGAGAGGCACGCGAATTATCAGATATAGAGAGAATGGTACGAATAAGTGGGCTAGAGATAGAGGTAGAAAGACAGACAAGGGGCGAAAAAAGGCGCAGCCAAAAATGCTAAAGTGACATATATATTGGGTGATTGCATAAGTTCGTGCCCGATTTAAATATTGTATAAACTTCAATAGATTATATTTTAGAGATAACACTTTTATTAATCAATTATATAGTCTCCATTCTTTTCTACAATGCTTTTCCAACGATCTATAAGCTTGTCGATTCCATTTTTGAAGAAAGAACTTGGTTTTTCTTGAAAAAAGTTTGTAAGGTGGTTTTCGATAGCTTTCTCGGAATTGAGATTCTTGCCATTTAAACTATTCCGCAAAGACCGGGAACAGATAAAAATCTGAAGGCGCAATATCTGGAGAATATGGCGGGTGCTGCAGAATTTCCCATTGCAACTCCTGCAGTTTTCCTGCAGCCTATTCCTTACAGTCAGGAGATGCGGCACCCACGTATCAAGCTTGGAAATGTATCCAAGCTTTTTTAAATGACGAAAAGCGGTCGAATTATCGATGTTCAGCCTCTCAGCAATATCCTCAGTTGTAATCCTTGGGTTTCTTTCCACTAAGGCATGCACAATGTCATCATCGATGCCAGAAGGCCGTCCAGAGCGGGGTTGATCCTCCATGTTGAAATCACCATTTCGAAATCTGCCAAACCACTTTTTGACTGTTCGGAGAGCAGGAGCGCGGTCCAAATAAACGCTTTGAATATTTTTTTGTGCAATCCCAACGCATCACGCCTTTCCGAAATTCATATAGCGTTACATGCCGCAAATGCACCTTTTCGTTCTCCATTTTTAACGATTTCTCTTATGCACAAATGGACTTATCTGAACAATGTCTGACGCTAAATTGACGTAAGACAACGTCATCTATTCGGTGTAAGCAACAATTACCACACGAAAACAATAGAACTCCGCCATGCAGTAACTTAATGCCATCTATGAAAATCGGGCACAAACTTATGCAATCATTCAATATATATATACATATGTTCATACGTAACACATAAAGAAAATGTAGAACCTTGAATGGTCGCGCACAGAAAGCTTAATTGCGAAATAAATTTGTCGTTGCGCTTTCTATTTGCTATAATTATTAGCTTTACTGATAATTTGATAACGCATATATATAATGCGCGACTAATCAAGGTGCAATCAATTAAATGCGTGTACACATGTAGCCCTTCTATCGATGGACAGCGGTAGCATGAGAAAAAGAAAGAGAATGTACGTAATCACAGAAAGATATGATTGTGATGCACGATCGATATATAAAAGCGTTCGTAAATTAACGCAAATAGCTCGCGCAGAAATTATATAATCCAGCCGCATAATCAAATATAGTATACAATATATATATATATCGAGCCATAATCGCGCGCGCGCACCGTGTCAGGCGCTTATTTTACGTGCCAAGGTGTCCTTACCCTGAAGATACGATCTCCTGACAGGGTGTCGGGGCTAAATGTCTCCCAAGTCCCGTTCTCTAGTAACGTATCGCTCGAAAGGTCGAACTCCCGCGAGCGGTTCTTCGATTTCTGTCGAGAACCAGAGAGGATAGCATTTAGCCTCAGGACTCTGTTTCTATCGGCGATTCGAGATTTTTTTTTCTTCTTTCCTCTCCCGACGCGTCTACGTGTCTACGTGGCGATCGTTTATCCTCGTTAATTCTTGCTGCCCAACGTTCACGTCGCCCGAGAAAAACTCAAAGTCGATTCAAGTTTCGATGCAATAAAGCCACACGCAATTTCGAGATGCTTTTATAAGCAGGAAAAACCTGACATTTTTGCATAATTTCGTATATACTCTTTGTATATATTTTATATCATACATTGTATCTACGAGCTATGTATTTAATGCATGTAAAGATAAGAGTATAATATTTTTGTTCTATGTGTTATTTTTTTCTTTTTTAAAGATTGATAGATATTGTTTCTTGATATAAAGCCTTCCTTTCGAAAAATATGTCCTCTTTTGTATTTTTAAGATATAGTAGAAAATCTTTTATTTCTCCCACGTTTTTCTCTCGTCATGTGCGGATTCATTAAATGGACATGTACATTATGACCGTAAACAAATAACATTAATTTTAATTTATTTATTTATAAACGGGAGAGATGCCTTTAATAAAAAATAAAAAAAAAATTGTATAACAATTTCAACAAAACTCGGAATAAAATACTGAGAAAATAAATAAGAAAAAGATAAACATAACAAAATAAAGAATAAAAAAAAATTAATACTTATGTCTTGTATGCACTACATGAGGAGGCTCGATCAACATAATGATCGTAACGAAAATGAACAACATTTATGTATATTATTTCCGTATCGGTCGAAACATTACAAATTCTCGAATTTTTAATTTTTTTGTGACAATCAAATCTAGAAATCAACACGGCATTTTTGTCACTACTTGTATGCATTGGGCGAGATAATCTCGTGACCGTGCCTAATTGTGCAAAAGCGCGCTGCATTTAAGCATTGATCTGTTTTAAATCAAGGTCGTAAATTTCCTCGTCTTCAATTAAGTCTGCATCCATCGTTTCAACGACGCCTCGTAATTTAATTTGCGTCGGTCGACCTGCAGGGTCGATGCTCGTGTTTGCAGCGGACGTGCGACGTTCATAAAAGTTCGTCGTCGTATTCACAAAGGTTGCGAGAGAGTAAGAGAGAGAGAGAGAGAGAGAAATGGGATGATGCTGTACCGGGAATCTCGTGCTAGGGCTTGTGAGCTAAATCTCTACCCTTTCTACGCAGCGATACTCGGTGACGGGTTACTTTGATCACATCGAGAAAAGAATGCTTTGATGGGAAAACGATAACGAGAAGCGAGAGAGGAGAGGTCACGAGCAGTCTGTTTCGTGTTGGTGTAATATATCAGACTGTTTTTTTATGGGCCGACAGAATCACACAGAGAAAGAGAGAGAGAGAGGGAGAGAAAGAGAAAGTGCGGCGCCTCCCTGCGAATTGTGCGTCGGTGAAATATTCGCGGACTCTCGAGATAACGTCAAATCGTCATCGCATGTCGCGAGGTGATTCGTCATCGCATTGCGAATTAAAAAATTTCACAGATAGTGCGCACGCGCGCCTATATATTGTACAACGAGATAAAAGAAAAGATGATACTTTTTGTGCGGGGACAACGGTAGAGAGGAAGCGGGGATCGCTTTGGAAAGATTTATAGATCTCGACGACTGTGCTTTTTTTATTCTCACTCGGTCCATTCGTCGATTTGAAAATGTATTTGCAAGAAACTTGGATGAACGGTCAATTGGGAAGGACACGGTAATGCATTAGAAAGAGAATTTTCAAAGAAATTCGTACCTGGAAGAGAGGTTTGTCAGTTGCCGGCGATGCGGGAATTTGGACCGTGTAAAACTTCGCCTCGAACTCAGGTCCATGATCGTTAACGTCCGCCACCTCGATGACGACTCTTGTAGTCGATGACAAAGGAGGACTACCGTCATCCCTTACTGTCACCTAAAAACATCAAAACACAGTATGAAATAACACAATTAATCTCAGCAGATATACTTGTTACTTGGAGAATCGTAAAATTCTATGTCTCATTCAAAAAATATATGAAATAATACACGGAAAACATGTAAAGCATTATTTATTACATTAATATATAAATCTAATTAATAAGTATAAGAATTTAAAAATTAATGAATATTAAAATGTAAAATATAAGGCAAAAGAATATTCTTCAATAAATAACATGTTAATTTTATTTTCATAATAATTACATTTCGATATAATATGAAGAAGAATGTCCGGAGATTAATATGTATGTAAATATAAATTTTTCATTAATTATATGATAAAATATTATAAATATATCGCTACATACCAAAGACCTATATTATTGAAATAGATTTTGCAATATTGAAATATCGAAAAGCCGGCGCCGATAATTTCAATAAATAAATTAGTTAATGCAAATTCTAATTAATTCATGATTAAATTAACACAGACATTGAGCTATCGACAAATCGAATCGTAGCATCAATATATCGTCGACTCGATTTATCATTGTCTCGTAATGAAAACGTACGATCAGCTTTACCAGGCAAATTTCGATCTCTCGGTGTTCATTAATATACGAAATCTACTCTCGTTTCCTCGTTTCGCGTATCGCGATAAATATACTAGCGTACTCTGAACTTCACGATTATGACAAAGAGAAACATTACGAAAATGTAAATTAATATTCTCGTGCAATTAGTCGGGAGCATATATATATAAAATACATGTGAAAATGCAGCCTTCATCCATTCGCATCGTAAGTTTATTAATCGGGAAATGAAAGAGGACGGGAGAAAAGCATGTTGGAGAAAAGTCCAGGTGGTATCTCCCTCGGTAATGTGATGTATCCTTTCAGATTTTCCATCGGTATGACTTTTCGCGCGGCCGCACCCCTTTTTCCCCCGCTTACTACCGGTCGTTGTCTTATCGCGCACGTTTCTCTACCTTCTTTCTCCATGTCCTGCGAAATCCAGGACCTCCATGAGCGAATATCGCACGTACGATCTGTGCAGTCGGCGATGCTGACCGAGAGAAGAAGGTGGAAGGAGGATTCGGGTCATAAAACCCTCGAGTGTCCCCGCATCCGAGACGATGTCGCAAATTCAAGATTCCGGGCCTTTATACTCGCATCGTCGCGAGTAACCCGCAAAACGAGATTAAAGTCCGAAATAATCGTAGCAATTTAAAATTTAAATAACGTAAGAAATTACACGAGATATCCTTTTTTTAATTGCGCTTTAATTAATATGATTTTAATAATCGCATAAGAACGGACGGAGGAGAGAAATCTTTCTACGGTAAAACCGTATGCCGTCAGGTCACGTGTTCTAGGTCAGACAAACATGCTTATAATTAACTTCTCATTAATAAGTGTTACACCGGATGATACGAGAAATGCTCAATGTTCCACGTTATTTTAGCCGTGAAATTTAATTTAATGTTCTCGCCGAAACGACGACGATGGTCGATCGCACTTTATTCTTATTTGCCTTGTATCTATTGTATAAATCTCAAAGATTTCGTCCAACTTTCCAGACTATTCTACTTTACACGGATCTATAAATACATCTAATTTCTAAAGCGGCCCTTTGCCGCGTCAACGGTACAGACCAGTAACGAAGTATGTGACTCAGCGCGATGGCGAGCGCTCAATTACGAGATCTGACAGGCGGTCCTCCATCTATTCGTCCGGCGGAAGAGCCAAACGGACTGATGAGAAAGAGGAGGATAGACAGATAGAGAGAGATAGAGAGAGAGAGAGACAGAGTGGACCGGTTACGAAATTCTCCGTCTCGGGGCCCCGTCCCCCGTCGTTCTTCGACGCAATAATCGGACCTTTCACGAAGCAATTTCCGTCCGGAGGCGCACGGGACGGGAACGGAGGAAGGCTATGCGGAGAGACCGCGACGTAAATCCAATGTCCCCCGGGACATCTCGCGGGAGAGGACTACGCGTCAGGATCCTCCGGCGTAACACCTGCACTAAATTACGAGTACGAAATTCCGTTTTATACACCGGACGTCGGGTGGTAACCCGGCCGCTCTCATTTGCGTAGTACGACGGACAATGATGCGACGGAGCCCCTCTGCACGAAACTACTCTCTTTCACAGATTTCTCTCGTATTCTCACGTACGTATATATTCACGGTGCAGGATTATAATCTGTCTGCCGCAGAATGATACAAGCTTATTAAAGAAAATAAACACGGCGCATAAAAGTTTCATTCTATATTTTTAATATTTTTATTAATAGAATTGTCATCTTTTTAGGGATTCTATCACTTTGTGATTTTATACCACAGAGTGTTTTATCACAAAGAGATAAAATTTCGAAAGGAAGGTGATGATTCTACTAATAAATATATTAAAAATTCAGAAAATGAAATTTTTATATATGTATATATGTGTATATTCTATTACAATGATCTGTCGAAAACGAGATATATCAATATGTCTTTCTCTTCTTCGGAAGCGAGAAAGCGTTTACAAGATCCAAATAGTTTCAGAACATAAGAAAGACAGTTTTTCTCTTCTGCGATGTCACACATTTCTATTGTGTCAATTATAATAAAATCACGTGTATTTTTTAAATAAATTTAGAAAATATAATATATATATCAGCGCTAAAATTTCGGTTACATCGTGCTCGCGTTCCTTCAAGGCTATACAAATTTCATCATCACTCATCTCTTCGTATCTTCACAAGGCCCGAGAATATATTAAGTGTCGCGTCTCTGGAGCGCCCTATACACGATGAACATGGGGTCCTTACGGCGTGGTAGATTTAAACGCTTGGCCGATCGCGTTAAATCCGTCCGAGCGTCATCGTATCTCGCCTGGAGGTGCCTCGCAGGTTTCCTTCGCACTCCCTCCGAGCACTCGCAATTTTATCATTTTACTCGGTAAGTAGCCCTTCAGGCTACTAGAGGGATTTAATATCGGTTTGCGATCTACGTAAACTGCAAGGAAGAATTGGCCGCGTATCAGAACGACAAATACGCGAATTCTAAATAAAGATTTACAAGATAGTTAATAATATTTATTATTATTATTATTTATATATATTGGATGATTGCATAAGTTCGTGCCCGATTTTCATAGATGGCATTAAGTTACTGCATGGCGGAGTTCTATTGTTTTCGTGTGGTAATTGTTGCTTACACCGAATAGATGACGTTGTCTTATGTCAATTTAGCGTCAGACATTGTTCAGATAAGTCCATTTGTGCATAAGAGAAATCGTTAAAAATGGAGAACGAAAGGTGCATTTGCGGCATGTAACGCTATATGAATTTCGGAAAGGCGTGAGTGTTGGGATTGCACAAAAAAATATTCAAAGCGTTTATTTGGACCGCGCTCCTGCTCTCCGAACAGTCAAAAAGTGGTTTGGCAGATTTCGAAATGGTGATTTCAACATGGAGGATCAACCCCGCTCTGGACGGCCTTCTGGCATCGATGATGACATTGTGCATGCCTTAGTGGAAAGAAACCCAAGGATTACAGCTGAGGATATTGCTGAGAGGCTGAACATCGATAATTCGACCGCTTTTCGTCATTTAAAAAAGCTTGGATACATTTCCAAGCTTGATACGTGGGTGCCGCATCTCCTGACTGAAAGGAATAAGCTGCAGGAAAACTGCAGGAGTTGCAATGGGAAATTCTGCAGCACCCGCCATATTCTCCAGATATTGCGCCTTCAGATTTTTATCTGTTCCGGTCTTTGCGGAATAGTTTAAATGGCAAGAATCGCAATTCCGAGGAAGCTGTCGAAAAGCACCTTACAAACTTTTTTCAAGAAAAACCAAGTTCTTTCTTGAAAAATGGAATCGACAAGCTTATAGATCGTTGGAAAACCATTGGAGAAAAGAATGGAGACTATATAATTGATTAATAAAAGTGTTATCTCTAAAATATAATCTATTGAAGTTTATATTTAAATCGGGCACGAACTTATGCAATCACCCAAAATCATGTCATAAATGATAAGGCTATGCGGAAAACAAAACGATGCAGCCGTCGTGACAGTCAGTGATAGAGCCGCATTATTTCCCCGACACGGACATCGGTTGAGTAACGAGCGATGAAACCGACTTTTCGAATAATCTAGCGACGTTTTTCGACGTCGGGAGAAGAACCGAGAGAGAAACCGTGTTTTCTTCGTGATTAGGGGTAATAGGTGCGCGTTGCTCGAGCAGTTCCTCAGTATCTTCTCCCTCCCTGCTCGTCCCCCGTTACCCACCTTTGCCAGCGTTCCTCTTACTCGGCTCCCCGTAATTACCTCGATGGTCTCTGATGATTTCTTCGGGCTTAACCCCACGCGTTTGCGGCTAAATCTGAGGGATTCGCTACTACGACGAGATATTCGAGACAGCCGTAATAAACCCGGAATGTCACGCGCGGTTTCGCAAATAGCTTCCCCCCCCCCCCGTTTCTTTCTTCCTACTGATTGCGATCGTCAGATCGGTCGGATTGCCAATTCGATTTCATATCATACTTTAAAAATTAGCCGGTATAAATTTCGCGAGATTTTCGATAAAGATATATCCGTTATTCGAAATTATTCCGTTTAAGACCAATTTCTTTTGTATATCGATAAGACACGTCTGGTTTCAGTAAACGCTAGCAATGCAGAAAACTGTCGTCGAGCATTCGAAGATTCGTATCGCGAGAGAATCCGCATTGTCGACAGCTGGAAGAGCCGCTTCACGGAAGACGTAAATTGTCGACGGCGCCCAGTAGGCATCATTACCTTACGCTTCTCGAAATTGTCTTCGCCTTGAAAGCCGCGCGCTGACTTTTACGGCCCCTTTTATGGTGAAGGAATAAGCGCGTAGTACACTAACCGCTCGGCGCATTAAAATCCTAACGGGGTCGTGTTAAGGACAGCATTACATTACGATGGCTCTCCCACATTGCGTCTGCCCAAAAATCAAAATATCTGAATGCGTAATCATAAAATCGGGAAAGGCGAGATCTTTTCTCGTCGTCGAGCCGAGCGCGCGATTTAATAATCATCCCGCTTGTATAAAGCAAAACTCTCGATAGTTCCGTGTAATCCGATCCGCTCTAATAGCGAGGCGGGAGGTCCAATGGGAAATCCGGACTTATCCCGAGGATATCGTAATATTCTCTGAGATCCAAAGCACTGTTAATAATAATCGGTTCGTGTCCGCGGGAAATTTCTACTTCAGGTTCTCTTCTCAGGTTACTTAGCCGGAACAAAAACAGCCGGCTAATTTTGCGCCATAATAAATTTGCGTTTCCAACACGATTCTCTCCGCGAATGCTAATTCTCTGGAAATACGGAATTCACAGAGCTTTTTACGCCATCTCTCTCTTTCGCTCTCACACACACGTACAAATCAGATCTCGCGCCGCAATCACGGATATGCGCCAATAACACCTTCTATTTGGCAAGTCGAGTTTTACAGCTTTCTCCCTTTCATCCTTTTCCACTTTTCCGTCCTTTCTCTTTAAAAGTAAACCGACAAATCGTTAAGGGAATATCACTCGCTTACCGGAGCAGAAAAGCATGCATAATTCGAAGGCTGTCTGAAGAAGACCCAGCTCTGTGCTGGTGGTTCGCGTGGTCGAAATCGTTTCCGGCGACCGTTCGCTCCGAGAATTTACGTTCTCGCGCACGGAGTATAATTTCGGAAATGATTACATGGTAGATTGATTGTCATAAAAGATGAATAGAATAGAGGCGACCTATAGGTTGGTCACAAAGACACCGCAATCGCGTTACGAGCTAAATTCATTGCTCATCGGATCACCGATGGTTATGAATTCACTTTATCTGTCGATGTAAGATGAGATCGCAATGTATCAACAAAGATGTATTTGTCAATTCCCAAATTTTAATGGGACGTGTTAAATTATTAATCGATTTAATCCGTATCCGACACTGAGTTATAGATCACTTGTTTATTGTAAAAATGAAAAATAAAATCAATATGCTGTTTTTTTTTTTTTTTCAACGATCAATTGAAATTCAATAAAAGAAATATATACATTGTATGTACTGGATTGCCAATTACACGTATTCTTTTTTAATGAATAAACTTTAACAATAATATATTTTTTCCAATATTTCATATTTTTTTTTAGCTTCGATCGACCATTATTTTCTACAAATATCCCCGTGCCGCATGCATGTATATATAAATATTAATAAAAATTAAAAACAAAAGTGGAAAATACACATAGAGTATATTCATAAAATAAAATGTCAAAGGATCGCAAATATCCGAAACATCTGTGATGGTTTTATTTTGATTTTAAATAGTTGTCTTTTATCTCACCCCTTAGCTATCTCGCGAGAATATATATATATAAGCGTTTAAAATAAAAATAAAACTAAAACTACACTTTCGATATATATATATACAGGGTGTCCCATTTTAATCTCCTCAGGCAGATATCTCAAAAACCAAGCCCGGAAGAGAAAAATGTTTCAGACAAAAGTTGTTTGGTTTCGAGGGGGCCATAAGATGGTACCATTGGTTTGACCTTGGAAAATCATTTGAAGGTCATGTGAAGGTCAACTTTAAAATCTTAAATGGAAACCCCCATTTTTTATTTAGTATTCTTGTAGCTGGTATCGAGAGCTTTCCAAAACACTATAATAAAGTATTTTTTCATTAAGTATTTTTCGAGTTATTTTATATTTTATAATCTGACATATTTTGATATAAAAAATAAAATATTTCGTAAAATATTCAGTTTTGGCTCCCTCGAAACCAAACAACTTTTGTCTGAAACATTTTTCTTTTCCGGGCTTGGTTTTTGAGATATTTGCCTGAGGAGGTTAAAATGGGACACCCTGTATTTATATATATCGAAATTGAAACTAATAACCGCATTTTACGATGTTGCCCATGACAATTTGCTGGAATTCAATAAAATTGCGAGTTTGGCTTTATTACGCATTATTCGCGCCTACAATGTTCAGAAGCGTTTATATTTAACCGCAGATACACTGCTATCGTGTCCACAAATTTGAAATTCCTCGCTAATAAGCGTATTTTATCAAATGCTACGTACACGTAAACGATGCTGCGAAAAAAACATATTTAATCAGTTAATAGTTTGATCAGTGATTAAAGCGAACGGATAGAAATGTCGTTTAGTCACACAGTTAGGCATTGGAAAACGCTTATGGCAAGCTCGCGAGATGGCTATGTGTCTAGATAAACGTTGAAAAACTGCTAAGATAGGAATAAAGCTAACTTTTACCTCAGATGTTCCGAATATTCGCAATCCTTTGTGGTCTTAATTTATATCCCGTATATTTTTTGCAGAAATTATTGATTAATTTTAAGAAACGTTAAAAAAATATAAAATTATATAATTAAATAGATGTTTCAAATCTTTTAAAAAGATTGAACGTATGATATTTCGTAACTTCTCTAATATTAAACATATATTAACGAAATCGAGATTGATCTGGTATCGAGCAAAGATCTTCAAACTTTGTCGTAAACTTGCAATTTTCATTTCTCATTGGTATAAACAAACGAGACTCCAAAGATGTTATCAGAGAGAAAGCATCGCGCGTAATTGCGGTCGTTAATAATTGGAATTCCTGTCTGGAAGGCCAACCCGAAGGCGCACACGCCATATCGAACATCGAGTAGATGCGACCGCGCGATAATATTTTCCTTTTTTTTCCCCCGACTCTCCCCGTTTGATCGTAAAATTTGTCTTCAATTAAGGAGTGCTTCCTAAGGCGTGCAATTAATAATTCTAATTAGTATTACTAGGCGAGTATGCGCTTTATCGAGATGACTATCGGATTTCCTCCGGAAATATTCCATCACGATAAATATCCAAGGATCTTCCATAAGCAAAGCGTAATTTTCTAATCGAAACCGTGATAAGTTTCAATAATCAATCGCGCCTCGACCGATTACGTTTCGATCTGAAACGCGATATAATAATTCCGAGCGGGGCTCAGCGGATTATCCAGTTTCTTTCTTCGCATTTGCCTTGTACCTCGTTCTTCATCCGTAAATATATGAAATATACTTGTGCCGCGGAATTTCCGCCGTAGAGATTCCTGGATATTCATCATTGATTATTTCTATCTACCCGCGAGCTCTTTCGCAATGCGCTGTGAGACGTAAACAGAAAAAGGGACTAGGCGAATGAGAGTAGTGCCGGATATTAATTATATATCGTTCCTGTGTACGTAATGTATACCGAAAGCGTTCAGAGAGCAAAGCCCTTTTTTTCTTTACGCTTTATATCTCAATGGGAAAAAAAGTGAGAAGAGAATCAAACGATTGTTACACTCTTTGCAGGATTTAAACATTAATTCTCTTAATGTCGATGCACGTCATATTTCTATAGCAAAATTTTTATAAAATTAACTTCTTCTCTCAAATGTTGCATTAACACAAAAACGCATTAAGTTGCTGCATGGCGGAGTTCTATTGTTTTCGTGTGGTAATTGTTGCTTACACCGAATAGATGACGTTGTCTTATGTCAATTTAGCGTCAGACATTGTTGAGATAAGTCCATTTGTGCATAAGAGAAATCGTTAAAAATGGAGAACGAAAGGTGCATTTGCGGCATGTAACGCTATATGAATTTCGGAAAGGCGTGAGTGTTGGGATTGCACAAAAAAATATTCAAAGCGTTTATTTGGACCGCGCTCCTGCTCTCCGAACAGTCAAAAAGTGGTTTGGCAGATTTCGAAATGGTGATTTCAACATGGAGGATCAACCCCGCTCTGGACAGCCTTCTGGCATCGATGATGACATTGTGCATGCCTTAGTGGAAAGAAACCCAAGGATTACAACTGAGGATATTGCTGAGAGGCTGAACATCGATAATTCAAGCGCTTTTCGTCATTTAAAAAAGCTTGGATACATTTCCAAGCTTGATACGTGGGTGCCGCATCTCCTGACTGAAAGGAATAAGCTGCAGGAAAACTGCAGGAGTTGCAATGGGAAATTCTGCAGCACCCGCCATATTCTCCAGATATTGCGCCTTCAAATTTTTATCTGTTCCGGTGTTTGCAGAATAGTTTAAATGGCAAGAATCTCAATTCCGAGGAAGCTGTCGAAAAGCACCTTACAAACTTTTTTCAAGAAAAACCAAGTTCTTTCTTCAAAAATGGAATCGACAAGCTTATAGATCGTTGGAAAACCATTGTAGAAAAGAATGGAGACTATATAATTGATTAATAAAAGTGTTATCTCTAAAATATAATCTATTGAAGTTTATATTTAAATCGGGCACAAACTTATGCAATCACCCAAATTCTCAATCTACAGTAATATAATCATAGAACAAAGAATGTGTCTGAGATCCTCGAAATTAAAAAAATGTACTATTCGTAGAACGCGATTGTTATATGTGGGCGTGATTATTATTTTCATCCGTGCACAAAATCATTGCAAGTTTACCGCACGCATACGGTGAGAATTAGAGATATTTTTGCACTCTTCTTCCTGAGATACAAAATTCCTTATTCCCGAGCAAAATACAAGGGACCACCCTATACGATACTACCCTATTGTTTCTCAGTTCCTTTGACGATGGCATCGCGCAGTGCTTTTTCATTGTCACGGTAACGTCACGTGCACCGAGACGGAAGTTTCCATTGCGCTGTAAGAAAGATCCAGACATCGAGAGTCGAGCTTCGCGACGATAATCCTTACGACAGTGCGCGAAAGACGATAAGAAGAATGTCAATTAAGCGACTTCAGTGATGTTTCTGAGTGTCCGAGCGACACTGGCAATAAAACGAAGAGTTTCGTAGCGGAGATGGAAAGATGGAACGTAAAAAGAAGGGACGAGACACATAGGATGGAAAAAGGAAAACTTCAATTTTCCGCTTTCTCTCGACCTTACGTTGTTTATCGATTTTTCCTGTTCTCTATTTTTAATAAACCCTCTTTTGACACACATCTTATATTAAATATCTTAAATTTGAATATTTAAAATCGGAAAATGTAAGACAAGAGAGAAAATTATGGCGATATAAATATTTATATTTGACATTTATCTTTTAAAATAATCATATGCAGAATCAACAATGCCAAATGCGAGGGGAGATAATTAGATTCATGCGCATTCGTCTATGCGGGATAAATCACACGTTCGAGGCGTCCACGAAAAACGCTGAGCAATGCGCGACATTGTGTTACGACGTACGATTGTCGTAGGAAAATCGGCGTTTATTATAACGCACCGAGTCCGAGCGGAAGCGTAGTCGTCGCGAAGGTGCGGAAAAAAGGGTGAAGGATAGCACGAAGGACCAATTCGTATCTACCCTTATTAATATACACGGCGCATAGTGAAAATGCCAGGCGGCGCATTTGAAATATGTCCGCGCGCGTCTAGAGAAGAGGGTATTATATTTCTCGGACGGTCGGAGAGAAGAGAGCGTGAAAAATTGCGGCTATTAATAAGACTGCGGCAAAAACTGCTCGGTCGAGGGGGTGGTTTTAGCAGGGCCGATGGTTCGCGAGTCGCCGGAACTTATGCATATAACGCTTTCCTCGAGATACGACGTTATCGATCGCGGAATACTTTGAAGAAGAAGCGGCCGTGTAGAGGGGATAGGATTGGACTCGGAGATCGGTGGTGGCGGAATTTTCATATTCGGTGAAATAAAAAGATTTTGTGTTTCAAAAATAATTAATAGTAGAGAAGAATAATTGCATGCTCGAATAAAGAAAGAGAAAGATTTTGCAGGCAAAAATATATTGTATTATAAGTTCTTTAAATAATTCTTAACTTCCTTTATTTCCCACGCGAATTTTCTGTTTACTGTTTCAGAAGGCAGACAGATATGGGAAATTAAATGAAAAATTTGCTGCGTCTATAAGAGTGGCACGTGAGCTGAAAATTGATTCTTACTCCTTCTCATGGATTATCTATCGGTGACTTGGATTTGCATTCAAGTACGTCTGGTCGATCATAAATTTCGATGAAATACTCTCAAGCCGATACTTCAAGCAGTACTTAGTAGAGAGTCGACTGTTCTACGATAGTAAGCAACTTTCTGGCTTACTTTGAATATCAGAAGGAGCGCCTAAAGCGTATCTTTACAATAAAAGGTCATCGAAAGCTTGATCGAAAAAAAGGACAGTCGATTCAACGTTACGTTCGCCAGTAACAGACAATGACTATGTCATATAAATCGAAGCTTTTGGACAAATACTAAGCATATACCAGGTATATAAATATGAAACCGAAATTTTTGTATAGAAAATACACGTTTATTGCATGAAAATGATAAAAAATATTTTATTCCAAGTATTGCCCATTGCTAGCTATACATTTTTCCCATCTCTCTGACAATTTGTGGATGCCACGCCAAAAAAACTGTTGCTCCTTTAAGGCAAGCCTGTCATCGAGCCATTTTCGTACATTTTCGTAAGAAGTGAAGCGCTGCTCAGCAAGCGCGTGTCCCATCGATGCAAATAAGTAGTAATCATATGGAGCCAAGTCTGGTGAGTAAGCCGCATGCGAAAGTATTTCCCAACTAAACGCCTCAATCGTTTCCTTGACCGGTTTTGCTGTGTGCGATGGTGCATTATCATGAAGCAAAATCACTTTGCGTTGCCTCTTTTGATATTCTGGTCGTTTTTCACGCAAAGCTTGATTCAAATCGATCATTTGTTGTCGGTAGCGTCATCTTCATCCAACAATGTTTGCAATTCGCTGTCTTCAAACTTTTTCGGTGATCTTCCACATTCTTCGTTTCTCACGTCAAAATCGCCACTTTTGAATTTTTTAAACCACTCAAAGCACTGTGATTTACCAAGAGCATGCTCACCGTAAGCTTCGACAAGCATTCAATGTGATTCTGCAGCAGTTTTCTTCAAATGGTAACAGAAAATCAATGCTGTCCGCAAATCGTAGTTTCCAGGCACAATATTCGACATGTTCAACGCTATTAAAAACTATGCTGTTGTATGAAACTTGTATTGTTGTGAGTTGAAAATCTTTATCAGATGTCAAAACAAGAAAATGGCGCCAATGACGCGGTAACTACATTGACAGCTAGGGCCATTTATGGGCAAATTCCGGTTTCATATGTATATACCTGGTATATATTTGCACGCAGTTTCTTCATATCTTTTATTACAATATAATTTTATTTCGAATTACTTAAGTTTACTCAATTATATGGTAAAGGAACATGACGCGATTCATTGTAGTTTACGTGAATCTCGTCGAAAGCGAAACGACATTGTCAATGTTTCAGATTTATCGAGCGAATTATACGACATGTAAAAAGGATGCCTGGCGACGCGACATATACGCACGGGTAGTGGAAAAATGTCTCTTCGTGGCAGAGCATAACCATGAGAATGCAGTCGAGATCCATAAATTATGCGTGGAATTATGAAAAAGGGGGACACACGGTCGTCCCGGTCACATCGTAACCGGGTTCCGCAACCTCGGCCGACCTTTCATGCCAAAATATACCGGCGACCGATCAGCATCCGCGCCTTTTGACGTCGGTCGTACATATACGGTTACGCGGCATATCGATGACAGATAAACGAGTTTGGCGAGCGAGCGGATGCGCCGTAAAAAGGAAGTTTAACGATCCAAAAGCGCGGAATGTGCGGCGCGTTTAGATGCGCATGCTGCCAATAATGCTATTTCAGCCGATATCAATTTCGCCAACCCTTGAACCAACATAGTTACAGGGACGATGCGATAGATGCTATTCGAAAATAAAACAGATTTTCAACTAGTACGGGGAAAGAGAGAATCGAATATATTTCACGCATCCTCTTTTAACTGAATGCATGGAATATCAATAGAGAAATAAAATCCCTCGCCTTACCAGTTACTATTGCGTGACGTAAGCGTAACTTCTTGCTCTTTACGTAAATTTTTTTATTCGATAATACGTTTGGGAGAACTCTTCGCTACTTGTCAATTTCATCACATAAATTTTTTCTCGTCCTTCGCGTGCTCAACAGAATAAAGCAATTTAATCCGCGCGATTGATAATGAAGGAATAATCGGCAAAGCTTATGATAAAAGAAAGTGCACTCTGTACACTCAGTAATTATTCGCGGCGGGAAGACTTTGTGAAATTGCGCAAGTTTCCCCGCAAGGAAAAGTGGCAGGAGAGGCCACGGGAGAGACGATCGTTTTCACGAACTCTTGTTTCTAGAGCCGAGACTCATTTAACTCGGTTACGAACACAAACACGCTGTTAACAACCCGGCATCGGAGGATCAAAGCCTCTTCAAGTATTTTCCTGGCCGCGGCATGGAATCGTCGGAGAATTCCTGTAATGATGTCTAACGAAATCAGACCCATACGAGATAAGCTTAAACGTCAGAGAGTTTTTCAATCTGCCCATTGTATTTGCGGAAAATATCATGTGTTCCGAAATAAATTTTAAATACTATCCACCTTATTGGCAAATAACTATGTTTCGTATAATTTTATTATGTATTTCAGTATAATAAATGTTAATGTTTAATTTTTAAAATACAAGAAAGATACACAATTCGCTTTGATTTTCGATATCATAACGCTGCTATAAAGTACATTTAATTCATTCGCTCAATGGGAACGTTGAAAATTTAAATTACGCCATGCGAACGAGCGAGAACATGGCCATTAAAACCGATAACGTGCAATTTAATTTAGGGCGAGCGTATGTTCATGTTAATTACGAAACACTTTGCTACCGTAATGGTCCATGCTTTCTTTTTTTTTTTAACATTACCTGATACGATTTTACAGCATTAAAACCGCTTTAATTCTGAATAAATAAGCTATTTTTGAACGAGTTTCAAAATAATAATATAAATAGCGTAAATTGTTATTCAAATTACTCAAAATTTGTTCTAAAGAATATATCATAACCATAATTTCGCGAATACTGTAATAAAATCTATGGATTGTGATTAATACGAAATTTTACGGACGATAATATTTAGATATTATAATCACTACGCTTTTTATTATTTTAAAGGAGAAAATAGAAAAAAAAATCATAAAATGGTTTCTTTTCTAGAAATGGAACAAAGACAAGAAGTTTTATCCATGATTTTATTTGTAAAATTTTCCTAAATGCGACAATGCCAAAGTGGTATCAAACAAGTAATGTTGGTATAAGTTTGTTAGAAACTGCAATAGAGCCGGAATAATATGCAGAGAGAGAGAGAGAGAGAGAGAGAGAGAGAGAGAGAGAGAGAGAGAGAGAGAGAGAGAGAGAGAGAGACACGTATCGCAACTTTCGCGATCAAAGTGAAACTGTGCGAGACTCATATGCGTGAATCTTTAAAATTTACGGGACGACATTGTTATACAGGGTGTATCTGAAATGATGCACTAAACTTTAGGAGCGTGTTCTAGAGGTCACATTGATTTGTCGATTGTCAAGTTTAATCTGTCTCACCTCTCCTCCATTTTAGAATCCTTTTTTTACCATTCAAAAAGAAAAAAAATCCTATTCCATCCAAAAACCTTCTCCTCTTTTTACTTCTACTCTCTTTCTTTTCGTCATTGTCTCAAGTTGTCAAATTAATCTTAATTAATCACGATGTTGCAAAATGTGCTGGACGATTGGAAGGTCTATTAATTATGTCGAAATTTCGAAAATGCTACATAGAGATAGTAGAAGAAGGACATGGATAGGGGGGACCACTTACCCTATCAATCGCATTCATTTCGATTCTATAGCCGCGAAAGAAGCCTCTCCGTGAAATTGGCATCGATCTGTTCTTTTATCTTTTCCGACGAAATTTCAATGTCTACTGCCGTACACGACGTGAGACTATTGCTGTGAGCTCTCCTTCTTTAATCCCGATGCAGGTAGAAATTCTCCGAAAGGCTCTTCTCCGACGACTTTCCCCGGAGAAATGTCTCGTCTCTCCTCGTGTCTCACCCCATGACCCTTTTTCTTCTATCATCTTAGCGCGAACACTGTACCTTTTCAACCCTCCCCTCCTCCATCCAAAGCCTCCTCCTCTTAACCCGCTCCCCCCACCCCCCGACCCTCAACATCTCCTTCACCTTTCTCTGTTTTCGTCGTTGTCTCAAGTCGTCCATTCGTTTTCCAGCCTCTCTCGCCCTTCCCGTTCATACTACCCCTTTTCTCACTTTCAAGTTAGCCAGCCTTCTCGCTTTTATCGTTGAAGATAGCAGATTTTCCTCATTTTACTTTTCAATCTCACGAAAGATGCGATTTTCTTCCTCATTTCCACTCTGACAATATTGAGGGAGCGCCGTCGGAGTAAAGAGAGAACAGAAACGGCAGTTCTAGAACTTTGTCGAGAAATGGAATACGAATGGATGGGCGAAAAGAGGAAGGGTGCGGCACAGTAATCTGTCTATCTATCAGCTGTTAGTATTAGCGCGCCATTAGAGAATACGATTTGCTCCAACGACTGCGTTGCGATTAAATCGTCGTTTAAACGTTGCCAACTGCGAAGGCGCAACGGTGTTTCGAATTGGTTTCATTTTCTTGAGTTTACTCGCATTTTGAGTATATTCGTAATTACATCGCTACAAGAGAATTTTAAAAGAATAATGAAATTTTTCGCCTCTGACTTACCTCCAATACATGTTCCGCTTGATTCTCACGGTCAAGCTTCCTGCCGCTGGTGCTGATGAGACCTGTAACAATGAATGCAGTAGCGATTAGAAAAATGTCCCATCATTAATAACGCGATAAACGACGATCGAAAACGGGATATCTATTACGGCAGGATAATAAAACGGTGGCAACTTTGCACGATGAATCTCCCTTCGATAAAATCCCGCACAAAGGAGGATACGGTGGAGTGCGATTCTCGAATTGCGGACGAATGGGAGAACCTCCATTACCGAGACAAAGATCGGCGGCCCGATGAAACAAACTCGACAAAATTACAACGTTCAGATTTTGCGGCGCCGAGTACCTTGTCGTCCCTTTCAACCGCTGCGATACCGAGGCTTTATTTTAACGTCGCACGGACGTCCAGCCCTTTTTTTATCACGGGCGTAGACTTCGTCCAAAACTTAATTGGGCCAAAATTCGCGAGCGATGAACGTTACTGACGTTCGAGAAAAATTCTTCCAGTTTACTACGTACTTTACGAGAAACGAAACAAAAACAAAAAAAAGACGAACGCAAACGCGTTTCTAAATTTGGCAAGATAAAAGATGTTTTTATAAAAGAGAATTAACAGGAAATATTATAAAAGAATATTTTTAAAAGAACATAAGCACGGTGTAGAGTTTGTCTAATGGAGGTGCGCGTGAAGCCCCCCCCCCCCCACAGAGATGCAAGCGCGACGCTTCAACAAAGGGACACAAAAAAAAAAAAAAAAAAAAAGGAAGCCATGAATAGCGAGCGCGCAACCGCGTTGTATGAAGGCAAGAGCGGCTTTTTTGTATTAGTCTTACGGCTTCCGGTGTGTGACGGCCTAGATTTTATATTACACCGCGAGCGCTGCTAATCGAGTTACAAGGAAGCCGTTGTCGTTCCGCTCGGGGCCACGATCCGCCGCGTCGACAAGGCGGGGTGCTGCTGACTCTCATAACTTTCGCTTTGCGGCCCCGTTATCATCAGC
This sequence comes from Polyergus mexicanus, assembly GCF_030449975.1. Lineage (NCBI taxonomy): Eukaryota > Metazoa > Arthropoda > Insecta > Hymenoptera > Formicidae > Polyergus > Polyergus mexicanus. The sequence goes on along the minus strand of NW_027223327.1, from coordinate 4,332,926 downwards.
GTGGCGTGAATCCGAACTCGTACAACTGATACGTACGAGAAGCACTGCCATTAAAACAAACTAGTTTCGCGTTTTCGTTGAGCCAAACGCTCGCTCCGCGTGCCGAAGCGTAGGGTAGGAGGGCACCGTTATTAGAGCCGCGGTAGAACGAAAATGCGGAAAGTGCGGCAAGTGCGGAAATATGAATCATCCCGAATCTAATCTTCCTTGTTATTTAATCGAATTCGCCATTTCGAGCGAATTGATTAATCGCTCGATTCTTTTTTCTCGAATTTTCTCGAGACAATTTCGAATGTAAGCGACTTTTGGACGCGCGCGCACACCTTTCCTTTTTATCTCCAAATAGAAAGCGTGAGAAAAGGGGATGAAGACCGGAAAGACGGGCGGGAACGGAAGCGCCGCGGATGGACAGGAAAAAAAGGGGAATTGAGGGAAATGGCGTTCGATCGTGCCGCGAACGTACAAGCGACCCTCGGCGCTGTACAGAGCGCATTTAAATAATTGCTTTTCGTTTTCGTTCCTCACCCTCTGGATCGCGTCGGACCCGAGGGTTCGCCCCGACCTGATAGGAATGCACACCCACGACGCACCCTCGCGCACGCGTGTACACAAGCGTGTTATTGCCGGCAGCGAAATTTGACCGCGAATAAGCCCGGAACAAAAAATTCGTTATCGGAAATCAGAGTGCGGGATCCAAGCGAAATTATTGACGATATTATCCGCGACGCGCGGACAACGCGATCGCCGGATGGTATATAGCGATGCTGAATGAGAGTGGATCCTAATGGACGTTTTGAGAGGACGTCTCTCTCGTGAAACCCTCGACGGAGTAATATTTTATGATGATAATAAAAAATGTTGCCAGAGATAACGGGCTTCCGGAGCAACTTCCGGAATGTCGCTTAAAAGACTGCTCGTCGAGAAAAAGTTTTTTATCCGAATTACTCCCTTACGACAAACCAAGATTATCTGTCTTTCACGAGGCGCATCGTCGAACGTTTTTATGAAATTTGCCTGCTGGATCTCGCGCCTGTATTAAAGAAATTGCCAGTTTTTTCATGGCACGAATAAAAGTCAAAGGATTGATTAACTAGGTCAGCATGGAGCGTTCTAAAAAGTCGAGACTCTTGTCGATGACATTTTGAGAATTATATAATACTTATAGATATAGGGTATTCCATTACGTAAAAAAAAAAACATACGCGAAATTTTTACGAGGGCGAGAGAGAAAATATTTTGATATTTCGTTCGACGATCTCTTGTCAGTTTCGCTGCTCTTATTAAAACATCGAGGCGCCATTTAATCAAATCAAATTGCGATTGTTTATAACAATAACACGACGCGAGCAATCAGCGATGTATATCCGTGAAATAAAATCTCACTTTTTTTTTTCATTTTTCGCGTAATTAATAAAATTAGTCGGACATACACGTGGAGCCGTTCGACAAAAAATCTGGGATTTTTAAAAGCGACCCGCGGAGGCCACGGGCCATCAAAGCTTAGTGGATTTAATTAATACCACGTTTTACGTCCTATTTACCCGTTATGTAACGGCACACGAACGAGGGGTGAGGGAGGGAAAAAAAGAGAAAAGGAGAAAAAACGCATTTTTGCAATGTGGCAACGTGTGTGTTACCGCGCCAAAAGCGCGATTAACTGCTCGATTAGTTACACAGGGGGTCGTGTAACGCTTACGATGGCAACGTGCTGTTCGTTCGCTCGCTCGTGTAAGCTCGTTCCCGCGGACGAGGTCGTATTACTCGACCAAGATCTATCTAATCTAATTTCATACTGTCGTATAACACCACCATTGTTCTCCATCGTCGTATCTTACGCTACGTGCCGCTATAACCCCGCGTGCGAGTGCGCCCCCCGGTTAACACCTGAGGATATGTTCAAACCTTCTCATGTGTCGCGTTATGTTCTGTCCAAAATATCTTGTTACGTAAAGCGTATTCATATCTAAATCGTTAGATTCGAAGAGAGGACATTTTTTTTTTCATTGCTTCTATTCGAAATTCAGGGAAATGTTATTGTCTTTTTAACGCAACACGTGACTCCTCTGTACGTTTACGAAACTTTTATTTGCGCGCATCACGATATAGTCTTGGATTGTAAAACAACATACTGCCTCGCGCCACATAATAATGTTAATGAGGGCGGGGAAACGACGATCTGTAATCATAAAGCACGTGCATGCGATATACCGTGACGCGTTATTTCAGCGTGCATTCTAGGGCGCATGATAGAGTGCAGCTTTTTGCCGGGCTGACCTTTTCCATCGACGTGGCCCCTTTCTCGCGCGACGTTCTGGGAGATTAAAAAAAAAAAAAGAAAAAAAACCTCGGTCTTTCCTTGCTCGTTATCGGGTGTTTGCGAAAATTGATCGAAAGGCCGCAGCCGCGGATGATCGATGCCGCGCGGAATACGCGCGCGGATGCGAAAGAGGGTAACACAGCGCGTAGCGAAAGCGAAGGGGATGCATTAATCGAGTGACTCGGTGATTTAATTGCGGAAACGAGCTCCTGGCCTGGGGCCGCTCTCTGCAAAAAGGCGGTACACGCTTTTATGGCGAAGATCCTCAAATAAAAACAGCGAAACAATGTCAATTAAGTCGCGTGACACACCGTGCTTCAGCAAAAACGATTGGTTTAAAAATCAACTTAGGATAGATTAACACATATAAATAAGACGATGTAAAATGAGAAGACAATAAATCAGAAAATATGTATGACAAAATTAATTAGAACCAAATCTGTATTATTGGGTTGAGTAAAAAGCCATTGCGTATTTTTTGTATGTTTTTCAAAGTCATTTATTTATATAAAGAACAAAGATCAATCAATGATATATTTTCCGTTTTGTTCGATGACCTTTTGCCATCTTTCGGTGAGCTTCATAATTCTCCGTTCGTAGAAGGACCTGTCTTTATTGGCGAAAAACTGAACTAGGTGCTGATTTACCGCCTCATCTGAATTTAACGTTATTCCACGCAAGGAGTTTGAAGAGAGCGAAACAAGTGGAAGTCTGACGGCGCAAGGTCAGGCGAGTATGCTGGGTGGGGCAACACATCCCATCCAAGCTCCAATAATTTTTGACGGGTCGCCAAAGATATGCGTGGTCTCGCGTTGTCGTGATGGAACACAACTCCTTTACGATTGACGAGCTCCGGACGTTTCTGGATGACAGATTCGTTCAAACTGTCCAATTGTCGACAGTACACATCCGAATTGATTGTTCGATTCCTTGGTAGGAGCTCAAAAAACACCATACTCTTCCAATCCCACCACACTGAGAGCATAACCTTTCTCTGATGAAGTCCTCTGCTTTTGAAGTCGTTTGAGGCGAATCATCACGTCGGGACCAAGACCGTTTGCGTTCCACATTGTTGTAAAGAATCCACTTCTCATCACCAGTTATCATTCGTTTCAAAAAAGGATCGTTTTCTTCACGTTTTATGAGCATATCGCAGATGTTTATACGCGCCGTCAAATAAACTTCTTTGAGTTCATGAGGAATCCAAATATCGAGCTTGCTTACGTATCCCAGCTTCTTTAGGTGGACGTGAACACTTTTTTGATTGATCTTCAATGTTTCTGCAATCTCTCGTGTCGTGTAACGTGAGTTTGACTTAATCAATGTCTTTATTTTGTCGTCATCAACCTCGGTGGGCTTTCCCGACCGAGGAGCATCTTTGAGATCAAAATCACCAGCGCGGAATTTCTTGAACCAGTTTTGGCACTGACGTTCTTGTAGAACATCGTCACCGTAAACTTTACGCAATTTTTCACAAGCTTGACGCGCGTTCTTCCCTTTACGGAAGTAAAACAGTAAAATATGGCGAAAATGCACAGTTTGGTCTTCCATCTTCAACTTGTTGTAAAATCTCCAAAACTCAACCAAATCGCTCAATTTTTTTTTAGAATGAAGCTTAAACCGTCAGCTGTTAAACGATATATGACAAACATATGTGCGAATGACTCTAGTACTGCCAAAACTGAACTAATGCCATCTGTTGCAAAAATACGCAATGACTTTTTACTCAACCCAAATCTTTATTAGCATGCCTTTAATCAAACGAGATAAATTAAAGAAAAAATTAATTAATATTGCTAATAATTAGAATTTTATAAAAAATGAAAGAATATCGTCAGAGAAGCCCTAAACAAAACGCGCATAAAAAGTGCCCTCTCCTTAGCATGTAACCGGAGAGGTTTCCAATTCAATTCTGATCGTGCCTTTATAATACCATAGTTACCAGTTTAATTGTTCGATTATGCATTATAGCATAACTTGAGCCGTAACTCGTTCTGCTGAACAACGCACGATGTAAAAATCTATATTGTCGTGATTAGCTGATCAGTTTCGTATTACATTGCTAGTGTCATGGATATAGAAATAAAATACGGTTACTCAGATTTATTTTATACTATCAATAATCCTTGCACGAGCATTTACGGTAGAATTTTGTCATAAAGTTTAAAATTAGTATCGCGTTTAAAAAGAAATTTTTGTTCGTGTGTCGATCGGAAATTAAAATTGCACATAATTAATTATCTACATTTCGCTGGTTTGTTCATGTGAATTTACTGACTTAGCTAGAGATACGATGTAACTAGATCCGAAACGGACTTTGGAGAATATACAAGACTAGATCTTACGAGGAGTATCGCATATCCAGTAGTTTGTTTGAGCCCACGGCGAAACTCCACAAGATATCGTATAATACCGTCATTAAGAAATACCGCAATCGTTCTATTACACGCACAGCCTCCCGAGAAAGCATAATAACACCAAGTAAATATGAACCTGTGGTATGTCTGTGACACAAAGGAACGAGCCGACGATACATCGCGCGGAAGTAAAAATAACGCAGATATAAACTCTTTATATAAATAGTTGTAGCTTAATCGATCGTAATGCGTAAAGGCGGATAATTGGATGCGATCAGACCCGAGCTCAGCTGTCGCAAAAATCGAGCGACGTTGATAAACAACAACGCGTCTATAATAATAATGCGCGAAAAGGGGCTACGCAACGATCGATCCGCAAAAAAAAAAAAAAAAAAAAAAAAAAAAAAAATCGACGATACCTCTTCTTTGACAACAGCGGATACCAATTTAGTCGACGTTACATGAAATTTGGGAACTATCTACCCGTTGCACTATGCGCACTAATTGCTGTTGCTGGAGTGGCATCGTCGCTGGGATGAAACCGGGGACAAGAGTCGGCGTTAATAGTTTCCGATGCAACATCAAACTCGCGAGATATATGATATTTATATTTTTATCGTTTAACAATCTGTTTCGATTTCATATTAACGTTTCTGTTTATATTTATTATACATAGACTTGTCTATTTTAATAATAATTTTATGGCATGCACAATAATTATGATCTATAATTTATAATTCTATAATAATATAGAATGTTGTGAGAAAAAAAATATACCCTGTATATTAATATATGTAAAAGAATATCTAAATATTCGATGTAATATACATGATGTACGATGTAACAACGAAAGAAAAAATATTAGTGATTTCTGGTATATTCGATTTTTTTTTTTTTTAATATAATTTTTTTAATATAATTACAATTAAACTATAAGTATAGCTCTCAAGATCAGACATTTAATGTGCAATATAAAGTATGCGCCTCGAAACCAGCGCTGGCTCTAAATTGCAATTTGTATGTTAATTAGTAAATATAATTAAATAAATAAATAAAAAATTGAGCGAAAAATTATTATCATGGCATAAAAACATTTTAATTTTTCGCGACAAAGGTTCGATGATAGTTACGTGAAGAATACAAGACTCGCGCATAAATGTTATATTTCATCGATGATAAACCAATAGTATTAGCAGCGGATACGATTGATCGTAGTTATAACCGTAGCATTTTTCGTTTTACGTATAGCAATATGCGACCGCAATATGTATATGGAGCCGTGTTTTATTCCCCTTTAAGGCACACGTTCGACCTTCGAATACTCGTCCGATTTTTTCCTCGTATGCGAAATACGCGACGATCAAGCCTGGCCAAGTTTTGCACAATCTCGCACATTAAAAGTTTCGCGGATGAATAGCGCGCAAAGGGGGATTTTGGCCAGCTGGCGAGGTGGAAGTTTCCGGGATTGGTCGACGACGATGAATATAAATCAAATGTCGGCTGACTTTTTCCATTGTGAAGCATCCGCCGATATAACTGACTCTCATTTTGCGTACTAATATCGATCGCAAACGACTTTCGAGGGATGTAGAATGCCCGTTGTTTGCGATGAAAATGCCTGGTTGGATGCCAGCAGGAATCGGTATAATCTCGACGAGTTGAGATTTCAATTATATAGACGGAACTCTAATATCTATTTTAATAAACTTTATTCTTTTAATGTTTTTTTATCGCTTTAAAATCTTTATTTTATCGCTAACTTTACACAGGATTTTCACGTAAGCTTCAAGCATTGAAAAATTGCGATTTCGTCTGCGCACACGTTACTTTTTGTTTCCGCGTTGTTTGTTATTCATATATTATCTCGTCACATTAAACATAACTGCCTGTTACGTTATTTATACAAGTTCTAAAGTTACAAAGGCATGACGCTGTCCTAGATCTAACGAGCTTGCGAGATAGGCACTCTCTCATCGTTTTATAATTCCCGAGCGTCTCACGCGAGGAGAAACGCTAAGCGAAACGATAAAGGGACTGATGAATATGGATCGACGTTCGATCACTTGAATTTGCATGCACGGCCAGGTGAGGCAAGAGCAACGTATCTTTAGACGTGCCTATATATCGACGGAATGCATTATTGCGTCTCGTCCGTGAGGCACGTCAACGGAATAAAGATGGATCGCGCGCGCCTCTCTCTCTCTCTCTCTCTCTATCGGTCGAGAACATAATTTTCTATATACTACGCCTACAATACTGCGGGAACCATCGGTGATATGTATCGCCGGGTCATTCACAAAGAATCGATATCTCGATTCGACGACCGGTAACGAAGATGAAGATTCGACCGAGATTCCTTTCACACGGACGCAACCAATCTCCTGGTTCCGCGTAACGGATCTATTAAAACTCTCGTCCGGCGAAATTGAGCTGATTACCGGCTGCTACCGGGTGTGGCTAAAGACCCGTCATCCTGATCCTGCCGCGAGACCGTATTATTTCGCCGCTGATGCGATACGAGAGCCGCGCCGCGCCATGCCGAGAGCTCGAAAGACTCACCGGTGGTGGAGTTGATGAGAAAATAACCCTCCGGATTGCCGCTGCTGATGGTGAAGACGAATTGCTGGGGCGAGACGTCGCGATCAAAGGCGCGGATCCGCAGGACGCTCACGCCGGCGGGCGAGTTCTCCGGCACGGAGGGATAGTAGACCGGAAGTTCGGTCAGCGGCGTGTTATCGTTCTCGTCCAGCACCTCGACGTATACCTGCACACGTACGGACAGTCGGCTTTGAATTATCCATTAAGTAAAAAAGCATGCGAAATTTATTTACGGATCGCAAGAAAAAGATAAAACAAAATCGCGACGTTTATTCATAATTTTTAAATTACCGCGATATTTTTTATACATTAACTATTTTCTATCATTCAATTAAATTTTATCATTAATTTTTATATTGTATTTACATATGATATTTTTCCAAATTTATGAAGATATTTGTGAGACATGGAACGTAATTTATCGCTTAAGAAAAGCGAAAAAAGATATAAAATCGAAATAAAAATACACGATATTTATAGAACATCGAGTATAAATGATAACATTAATTCCTGTACAAGAATACAATTTTGCGATTTTTTTTCGGAAAATCTCTAAAAATTGCAAAATCTCGAAACTTACTTGCAAACCGGAGCTCAATGGAACGACTCCGTGATCCTGGGCGTAGACTGTCAACCAGTATCCCCGTTTTGTCTCGACGTCAAGCACAACTTTCGTCCTGATGTTTCCTGCAACAAATATAGAATCGTGCAATTAATTCTCGGGAACGAAAATGTGAATATGACGTGCGGAGGAACACGTCGCGATAATAATCACTTGATCATCTATCTTTTAATAATTTAAAAGAATTATCAATTTTCATTTCACGATCAGATACTGTCTTGTATAATGAAATATATCTCAGGTGTACCCGTCAGACGACAGCTTTTGCTATCAATATTAAAAATGCAAAATAAAATCCTAAAAAATCCTTTTGCACTCTCGCGTTTGATATCCGCATATCAAGACTCAAAATGAACGGAAAGCGGCCGGTTCGCGAATGAAAAAATTGAAAAAAAAAAAGAGGCAGCGATATTTATTTCTCCACCTTGTGCAAAGTGGTCAGCAACAAGATAGCCGAGAGGTATGCGCGTCATCGTGCATATGCGTGCACCACCCGAGTGCGCGCGAACACATCGCAAAAATCGAACCGCATTCCTGCCGTTAGAACACAGGCCGAGGCCGCCGGCGCCGCCGTCGCTGTTCCCCGGGTCTTCGACACGATTTTCTTGCCGCGAATTCGCCGGATGCACCGGCGGTTTCTTGCTCGCGATCGATATTCCGCGTTCCGCGCTTCTCCTCGCGGTTTGTTTAATCATCGCCGGGATTAAAGAACGGCGATATAAACGGCGGCGGGAAGTACCGGGGAGAGGAAGCATCTTTGAAAAATGCACGCTTCCGCGTATCGTGTGCATCCTCAAAACCTAGCTGCAGTTTTCGTTGCAGGCTCTGTCCGTCTCGAGTTAGTGTACATGACAAGGGAATAAGGAGTATTTACATATTTTATAATTTCCTTTATGTTGTGTAATCGCATATATACTGTTCGTTGTAATTTTTTTTAGAGAAGAAACATTATATCACGAATAAAATATATTTCATCATGCGTTATTTAATATTATCATCATTGAAAAATGTGACTTTAAATGAGGGCGAAAAAATTAGCTCCTCGACGATTAGCTAAATATACCGTGAGAATTGTTAAATTTTAATTAACCGCAAATGAACGTTGCTATATATACCAGGTATATAAATATGAAACCGGAATTTTTGTATAGAAAATACACGTTTATTGTATGAAAATGATAAAAAATATTTTATTCCAAGTATTGCCCATTGCTAGCTATATATTTTTCCCATCTCTCTGACAATTTGTGGATGCCACGCCAAAAAAACTGTTGCTCCTTTGAGGCAAACCAGTCATCGAGCCATTTTCGTACATTTTCGTAAGAAGTGAAGCGCTGCTCAGCAAGCGCGTGTCCCATCGATGCAAATAAGTAGTAATCGGATGGAGCCAAGTCTGGTGAGTAAGCCGCATGCGAAAGTATTTCCCAACTAAACGCCTCAATCGTTTCCTTGACCGCTTTTGCTGTGTGCGATGCTGCATTATCATGAAGCAAAATCACTTTGCGTTGCCTCTTTTGATATTCTGGTCGTTTTTCACGCAAAGCTTGATTCAAATCGATCATTTGTTGTCGGTAGCGTCATCTTCATCCAACAATGTTTGCAATTCGCTGTCTTCAAACTTTTTCGGTGGTCTTGCACGTTCTTCGTTTCTCACGTCAAAATCGCCACTTTTGAATTTTTTAAACCACTCAAAGCACTGTGATTTACCAAGAGCACGCTCACCGTAAGCTTCGACAAGCATTCGATGCGATTCTGCAGCAGTTTTCTTCAAATGGTACCAGAAAATCAATGCTGCCCGCAAATCGTAGTTTCCAGGCACAAAATTCGACATGTTCAACGCAATTAAAAACTATGCTGTTGTATGAAACTTGTATTGTTGTGAGTTGAAAATCTTTATCAGATGTCAAAACAAGAAAATGGCACCAATGACGCGGTTTGACGGTAACTACATTGACAGCTAGGGCCAGCTATGGGCAAATTCCGGTTTCATATTTATATACCTGGTATATATATATATATGGTATATATAATGTGATGCGCCGCTATATTTCATCTCCCCCTTATCGTTACTTTCGCGTTATACGTTCTTCTGTTCGTTCAACTAAAGCAGATGAAGACACGCGCGGTGCTTAATAGAGGGCGAACCGGCAAACGCATAAAATTTAGTACCGTAAACGCGACTTATATACAGCATTCTCCGTCGTCATATAACGAGAGAACTTGATTAGTGAAAGAACGAGCCTGGGCAACATGGCTGAGATTAGAAAAATGAATTTTCTCGTGGTCTACACTGTAATTCCTACAAAAGAAACAACATCCAACGGCCCGGTTGTCTCGAGAAACAATCTGCGACGGTACGAAATGCAGATTTTTCCAAGAGGCATAACTCCCTTCTTGTTTCAATAAAAGTCGCGCAAATAAATATTCATTAAATATTTAACCTCTCATGAATAACGCAAGTACTATAAATTGAGAAGAATGTTGCTTTGCGAAGAAATTTCTCGGTTCGCGGAATATCTTAGCACTTATTATTTTTCATATTACGCGGATTCAATATTTCAGAGATACAGAAATACGTACGATAGATAGGAGGGATACGTACGATAGATAAGGTTATTTCTTAAGAATAAAATTATTAATTTCTTAACAATAAAATTATTTCATAAGAAATATTTTGTCGCGCGTATCCATATCCGTCCTAATGCGCATCGGCGATCCGAGCTGCGAAACGCAGTCACGTTGTAATATTTCAATCGGATCTCATCACGATGAAGTACGTGGATACATTGGCAACTCTCCCGGGTTCCTTGGTGCTCATCCAACTATTCAGATAGCTGACGAAGGCGCGTGTAGCATTTAATAGCGAGCCGGGTATTTAACGTGTGCTTGCGCGCGGATTGCGACAAACTCCCGCCTATGAGAGCGAAATACAGCGACATACGGTGTATTATCAATGCGGTATAACGAAATTGCAAATTCGCAAGATATTTGCCAGTGCTTTGGACATATTTATAGCTGCAAACCTCGTATAGGATGGTCGGAAGGATTTTGTTAGAGAGAAAAAGATTAAGTTCTGCTCGATATCTTTATTCGTTCGTGGCTTATTGATGACCGATGACTTATTGTCTCACTAAGATCAATATGTAAATCTCTACGAAAACAAATATGAGATTTGAGAAGTTCCCTCGTAACGATTTTTACGTGTAATATGAGAAAATTAATGGCGGAAATAAAATACGTATCGCGCAAAATGTTTTTAGATACACGTATCTATCGTTGCGAGAGAAAAGGAGCAGTAATCACGACAGCTGGTTAGCGATTTTTCCTCGCGCCAAAACATTTTCAGCTCGGTAAGAGGAACTCGGCATTCGTTTCTGGCGTGACTTTTCCGTCCTTTGTTCGAGTAACGACGGAGCCGCTTGGCGGAAACGGTCGATGGCTTTCCGAATAGAGAACGTGCCGCTATAATCGAACCCTCGGTCGTTTAATTTTTGGCCTCGAGAACTGCTCCTTTCTTTCTCTCGCTCTTTTCATCCGGTCTTATCCGTCCATCGTCCGTTACTCTCATCTTTTCTGAGAAATTTCTCCGAGTCTTAAACGCGACCTCGTGTCCGTCTGATCGTTAACCTAGATTCGTTACTGATATCTTCGGCTATCATCTCGTTGGCGATACGCGACGTGAACGTTCGCGAAGCGTCAACAACGACTATCGTTCTCTCGACTGATCATCGTTGAGAAATGATTGATGCTCGATCGGATATCAAGGATTAATGAACGAACGCTTGAAAAGCTGCAGCGCGAGAATTGATTATACCAATTGGAGCTTTATCTATTTCGCTGCTAGCATTGGAGATAGTGCTACGATTCGTCAGTAATGGTTCAATTTTATTTAGTGCGCATTAGTATATATTGGGTGATTGCATAAGTTCGTGCCCGATTTAAATATAAACTTCAATAAATTATATTTTAGAGATAACACTTTTATTAATCAATTATATAGTCTCCATTCTTTTCTACACTGGTTTTCCAACGATCTATAAGCTTGTCGATTCCATTTTTGAAGAAAGAACTTGGTTTTTCTTGAAAAAAGTTTGTAAGGTGCTTTTCGACAGCTTCCTCGGAATTGAGATTCTTGCCATTTAAACTATTCCGCAAAGACCGGAACGGATAAAAATCTGAAGGCGCAATGTCTGGAGAATATGGCGGGTGCTGCAGAATTTCCCATTGCAACTCCTGCAGTTTTCCTGCAGCCTATTCCTTACAGTCAGGAGATGCGGCACCCACGTATCAAGCTTGGAAATGTATCCAAGCTTTTTTAAATGACGAAAAGCGGTCGAATTGTCGATGTTTAGCCTCTCAGCAATATCCTCAGCTGTAATCCTTGGGTTTCTTTCCACTAAGGCATGCACAATGTCATCATCGATGCCAGAAGGCCATCCAGAGCGGGGTTGATCCTCCATGTTGAAATCACCATTTCGAAATCTGCCAAACCACTTTTTGACTGTTCGGAGAGCAGGAGCGCGGTTCAAATAAACGCTTTGAATATTTTTTTGTGCAATCCCAACACTCACGCCTTTCCGAAATTCATATAGCGTTACATGCCGCAAATGCACCTTTCGTTCTCCATTTTTAATGATTTCTCTTATGCACAAATGGACTTATCTGAACAATATCTGACGCTAAATTGACATAAGACAACGTCATCTATTCGGTGTAAGCAACAATTACCACACGAAAACAATAGAACTCCGCCATGCAGTAACTTAATGCCATCTATGAAAATCGAACTTATGCAATCATCCAATATATATAATGTCAGTAAAAGATATAAAATAATTACTATAAATTGAAGATAGCTTCGTGTCAATCTTGAGATATAAACGTTCAAATACGATCTGTCTGTAGATGTCCGAGGCTTTAAAATCTCTTTGCGTACGTTGAAACGACCGTACTGTTTTCGTGATGTCAGCACTAATTAAATTATAATCTGGAGGATTTTAAATGCAACAAAAAATTTCACGGGATTTAAACGCGAAGAGTCAGGATTAATAGAGAAAGTTGACAAATAAAGACTTTCGAGATATACTTTTTTGCGATTACAAAAGTTCTTTTACTACTATAATCCATTTTCCCTCCATCTCAGCGCAAGAAAATTGTATCATACAAAGTTTAACATTTCGCGAATGCATACAGTACGAAAAAAAAATTCAAGCAAATTTCACATCCTATAATACGTTATCGCTCCTAATTAACTTCGCATATTGCTCGTGCGTGGAAGTCGCACACATTTAACGGGAATGTCGAGAAAAAAATACAAACTATAAATCACTAGTGTATAAAAGTGGGCCACTAGAAACGAAATTACGAGATATACGTGCCCACTCAACCGGGGATTTCTCGCTACGCTCGAGATTCAGATTGCCGGGAGCGTATCGTCAACAATTCGATTGAAATGCGTTTCCGTGGAAAGCTTTTAACCATTAGATTCGAGTAACGGTATATACACGCATATAAAAGAGCAATATGTATTGATACCTTCTAAACTTTGCTTGGGATATAATGTCAAGCCGAATAGTAAGAATAGTATTTCGGATAAATTGAGAGAGAGAATTTATTAGATAGAGGCACGTTTTTCTGCTGTTCTGATTAAAACACCCTTATTAATAAATGAACATCTACATGAAAAGTTTTTAAATTAAATATGTAATGAAAAAAAAAGACGATTACATATTAATAAATAATGTGAAAATTTCCACCGTTGTGGGATTTGGCACGAACCAATTACTATATCTTCGAACAAACATTCCACAAGAAGGAGCACGTTCTTCTTTTATGATTCTTGAAACTTTTCCGTAGCTTTGCGGGACTTCGTATAGTACTTCAACAAATTATTATACCTTTAACTTTAACTACCGGGATGTCCAATCTTCTTGCATCGTCCCCTGCACCGTTCTATCGGTGAAGATAAACGGTTTCGCGTTTTTTCCGTTTTCACAACTTTTGTACGAGCACTACTTACTAGACGTTTGTCTTTATCTTTATAGCCCTTTCGATAGCCGACGAGCTTCTCTACCAATTTAATCCGCACTTTTATCGGAAATCTACGCGAACTAATAAAAAAATATCTCGCAGACGCTAAATAATAGAATTTATGTTGGTTTTATGTTGGTAAAGAACATTAATTTCCTTTGTCATTTCAATCTAACACAATCGAAAATAATACAACGTGTTTGTTGTCTCGAAAAGGAAAAAAGATATTTCAAATATTTAATTTAAAACATTCAAAATATTCACGTACTTTAATAGCGAATAATTATTCTTTTCTATTTTGTGACATATTAAAAAAAAATTATTAAATTTCTTTTTTAAACTCATTAAATTTAATTTAAACAAACGTACACCCCGAGATATAAATACTTGCCATGATATTATAATATTACAAACATACTAATTATTTAAAAGTTTTTTTCTAAGTTCATCAATTACAATTTGCAAATTTTCAGTGTAATTTTGTAAACACACACTTTTTACTTATTAAAAAACTTATTTTTATTTACATAAAATTTTTTAATTACGTAAAAATTATGAGAAATATAATTGAAACGTAATAGTTAAAAAATAAATAATATTCTACAAAATATAATGATCTTTTATCATAGATTACAATATATATTTGTTATGCATGGCGCATCATCAAGGTTTAATATATATGCGTAAACAGTACACAATTACCTTTATGCTCGAATACAGTTTAGATAAATTTCAAGTATTTTCGAGTGGTAAACACAATTGTTTGCATAAATAAAATATAAATTTATATTCTCATATTTTGCAAAAAAATGCTTTCTCATTATATATAAATCTTATTACAATATATAAATGTTTCATCGTGAAAAAAGAAAAAAACAAATAATAATTATTACCGTGCTTTAAAACAAATATACAAACAAAATGTATGCAAATAAAACGACACGTGAAACGGTGTAATCGGCTTTTAAGAAATACTAGAACAACGCGCTGCGCGCGCGCTTTTATTCACCGACATTTTCCAATTTTTTAAATTTTCTTCCCTAACTTTAACTTTTTCTTTCACATCTTAAATGGAAATCCCCATTTTTTATTTAGTATTCTTGTAGCTGATATCGAGAGCTTTCCGAAACACTATTATAAAGTATTTTTTTATTAAGTACTTTTTGAGTTATTTTATATTTTAATCTGACATATTTTGATATAAAAAATTAAATATCTCGTAAAATATTTAGTTTTTGATAATCTTACCGTAATACTTCTATGTACAGAATAATGAGACAAATCAATTAGTATAAAAAAAAAAAATTGTTTTTAAGAAAATTATTTACAATGTTTTTTTAAACAATTATTTGTTTGTTTTTTGACACTAATTAATTTGTCTTATTATTCTGTACATAGAAGTATTACGGTAAGATGATCGAAAACTAAATATTTTACGAAATATTTTATTTTTTATATCAAAATATGTCAGATTAAAATATAAAATAACTCAAAAAGTACTTAATGAAAAAATACTTTATTATAGTGTTTCGGAAAGCTCTCGATGTCAGCTACAAGAATACTAAATAAAAAATGGGGGTTTCTATTTAAGATTTTAAAGTTGACCTTCACATGACATTCAAATGATTTTCCAAGGTCAAATTATCGTCACCATCTTATGGCCCCCTTGAAGCCACACAACTTTTGTTTGAAACATTTTTCGATTTAACGCAGTGTTTCTGAGATATTTGAGTGGGTCCTTTAAAATGAGACACCCTGTATGTATACCACGTACTTTAAATATACAGCGGTCTTTCTTCGCGGTTCGGATTCATCGGCTGATTACAAGCGCAACTTCCGCGTGCCGTACTTAGGATTAATCACGTGTATTCCTTAAGAACAGAGTCCTTCGACCGTGTCTTATCCTCTAACTCACCGACAACCGTAACCGCGTGTTTACGTGCAGCGTATCTAGCTATTAGGTCTGTTCTTTACAAGTGAACTGGCTGCACCAGTTCAGAGCCCATCCTTCTCCTTCCAATGGGGACAGAAAAAGATAAACTCTGAACCGGTGCAGCCAGTTCAGCTGCAAAGAATAGACCCAATGGCGTTTGTTTATGTTTATTCTGTGAACTAGCGCGCGTTACAGGGGCTTCGATACTATGTGACGTTGTGTACGATTCTCGACAGCAATTACGTCATCGCGCTCTCTCTCTCTCTCGTTTGCTCGTCGCAACGGTTCTCGTATCGCGCGGCGTTTTTTTTCTGTCTTTTGTCGTATACAACCCCCCTGTGTCGATGTTCTTAAATATCTGTTTTCGGTGAAACGAACATTGCTATAAATCGAGTAAATGCGGTAAGAGTTCATCTAACAATAAGACTCGATCGCAGGTTAGCAAACATGAATTATACGTTATGAGATGAGTCGTGTGTAAAATCAGAGATTTAGAGCGATATAAGTCGAATTTATCCATTTGAAATAAATGTATCATAATATAATATAAATAACATATATATAATATATATAAATAATAACTCGTACGATAACCGTATTATGTATTTAAGTGCAGCGTAATGCGGCGTCTACAAGAGAGATTTTAAGCTCTAAGCCTTAAAAGAAATTGACCAATCACAATCAAGTATGAGAAGAATACTCGATTGTGATTGGTCAATTTCTTAAGGCTTAGGGCTTAAAATCTCTATTGTAGACGCCGCATAATTGTCGCGCTCTACCGTGAACCATCGCGCGTCACAGGCGGCTTCGATACTATCGAAGTGACGTTGGCTGCGATTCTCGAACGGCGATTACAGTCGTCGTCGTCGCCGCGTTCACACGTTCGCAACCGTTCTCGTATCGTGCGGTGCTTCCTTCCGTTTTTCATTTTCGTGTAAAATGTGCGTCGATGTTCCCAAACACTTATTTTCGGCGAAACAATATCGGGACGAAAATTATGGGAGGAAGATTTAAGACTTGGTCGCAGGTGCGTAAGCGTTATGAATTGTACACGTTATTAGATAAGTCGCCTATAAAAATCAGAGATTGAGAGCAATGTAAGACAAATTTATGTAAAAGAGACAAATGAACAATAAATAATACACAATAATAATTATTCTCGATGTTGGATATCGGATATCGAAGCTGCATGCGCGTCTCTCTCTCTCTCTCTCTCTCCCTTCTTTTTCTCCCTTGCTTTCTCGCTCTTTTTCTCTCCACACACACACACACACACACACCCACACATAATTTAATACAGAATGTTCTCTCTTTAAAGAAAAAATATTTGATTTATTGCTATTATATTGTATATAGAGGAATAAGAAATATTTTATTTCACGAAATAAAATAACTCGCGTGTATGCGATCTTGTAAATTAATAAAATTATAACATTATTAAAATATAAAATTTATAATTATATTAAATATATATTTTTTACAAATTATCATTAACATTATTATAAATAATAAAATTATAAAGCAACGAAGAAATATTTAAAATTTTAAATAATTATAAAAATGTCGTAATAATTTCAAATTGGAAATATTATTAAATGTATAATTAAGATAATAATATATATAATAAAATATAAAATTGAAGAATACATGTACTTGTGTGTTTAGGTATGAGGATAGGCTTTGACTTCTAACGCTATCATAGCATTGCTGGATTCGGTGAGTTTTTGCATTTTTTATTAATTCTCAAAAAGAGAGAAAAAGAGAAAAATATTAAAAACTCTGTGATAACATAAAATTGTGCTTTGCTGTAAACCGATGATCGGAGCATACAGAATTGCTAGAAAAATTTTATACACACTGAAATATAATCCATAATTTAAAAATATTTTATTTTATTCCGTGTATAGCCGTCATCGCGAATCATCTCGCGTTTGCGTATAATATCTTTTTATACCGATTATTTCCGCGACCATCAAACAATGAACTTTATATTAAATATATTTATTTCTAATAATAACCTATAGATATGGAATGCGTATATGCGCGTGCGCGTACTTATTGTTTTATAATAATAATAAATGTAATAGTTTTAATATTTCAAGGCTAAAGCTTTAAAGTTTTTCGATTGAATAACATATAAAAAAAAAAAAAGAAACGTATAAGATACATTAATTAATCAATATTAATATACACGTTTATTTCCTAACGCGTGTATTCGAAATTTACGAGATAAGAAATTCGATGATCGTTCAAAGATGGAAACGACTCGTGTGCGAAAATCTTGCGTGCAATTTGCTCACCCCAA
The DNA here is from genome assembly GCF_030449975.1 of Polyergus mexicanus. NCBI lineage: Eukaryota > Metazoa > Arthropoda > Insecta > Hymenoptera > Formicidae > Polyergus > Polyergus mexicanus. Next base: position 4,314,764 of record NW_027223327.1, on the reverse strand, counting down.
GATTCTGCGTGCCCGAAAAGTTTTCAAAAGTTTGCGCAAGTCGATACTGACGATTCGCGATAAGGGTATCACGTAGAAAAGTTCGAAGGTGTGAATATAGTTTGGTAGCAATCGAACCTAAGCAGTTCGACGAAAGCTGCGAAAAACGCTTTAGAACAGACATTGACACGCTGCTGCAAACGGCGTTTGCAACTTTTTTCATTCTCTACATTTTGCGTCGATCAAATATAGAAAAATTCGCCGACGTTCAAATTCTATTTCTTCCCGTTTATAAAAGCATTTCCATCGAAGAGAGGAGATACGACATTTTTTCTGCACGAAATAAAAATATTCATTGCTTCAACGATCGTTGATAAAATTAAAGATTTTTATCATGCTTATCACTCGGAACTTTTATCATACAATAATGCATTTAAATTGTCGATATCTTTGATTGATACAAATGAGCGACTCAGCAATTCTGACAGAGGTACTCGCAAAGAGGTATCGCAAAAATAATGATCGCTACCGCTCGGTGGCCGGTCATTAGCCAGATTAACAGTGGGAAATCGTTCTGTACTCGACGCAGGGAGCCAGTTATCAGGAATTATGTCGGCGGTTAAGGGTGCCATAAGATCCGCCTTCGTCGCGTACCCTCCGTCTTCTTTCGCTCACCCGTTGGCTCTCCAGTTTCCTGACTTACCGCATTCTCTCTCCCCTTTCCCCTCTTTTATCGCTTTTATTATTCTCGAGTAGCGAGCGCTATCGTTCTCGCCTAGGAAGAAGAACGTGGATCGCGAATAGAGATGAATATATCACGTTTCCCTTTTTCCCTTTTGTATTTTAAGCTACGAACTCTCTGCGTGTCGAAAATTAATTTTTGTCTGACATTAGACCGAGTATGTAACATATATTATTATTACTACGTCTCGCTCGCTTCATTTTTAATTAAACAAGATTCATCGATTAAGATCGTGTAAATTAATATTGCAAGGAAATTGACTTTACAGTCAATTTTTTTTTTTTTTTATTATTATACAAAGTATTAAATGCGCATACTAAATTTTTTCCAGATAAAAAAGTAAAATTTTATTATACGCAAAAATCCGATTTTTCTCTCATCCTCGATATATGTGTACATTCATTTGCCGATTGTGTAGTTGTACTTGTAATATGCCTTACAATTTATTTCGATGCAACGAGAACGTTACCTCGTGGAACGTTTCATTATTGTACCGCGGTTACCAGGCAGATGGAAAGTTAATTACATAGTTACTGGCATTCCATATTTTATGAAACGCGGAATTGGATTTTTGATCGAAAATTTCGTGCGTCCGAACTTGCGCTGCGAACAATCAAGTTATCGATCGCGTATCGTAACGAATCGAAATCTTGTGGTCGATGACACGCGCGCGTGCGGTTTTCATAAGAAATCCGCGGACGAGCATTACATATCTCTCATTACGCCATACATTTATTACGAGATAGAAGAAAAAAAAAAGAATGGGAACGGAACTGCTTGTCATCTATAATTAGGTGATTGCAAGTTCTCTCTCTCTCTCTCTCTCTCTCGTGCCCGATTTAAATATAAACTTCAATAGATTATATTTTAGAGATGACACTTTTATTAATCAATTATATAGTCTCCATTCTTTTCTACAATGGTTTTCCAACGATCTATAAGCTTGTCGATTCCATTTTTCAAGAAAGAACTTGGTTTTTCTTGAAAAAAGTTTGTAAGGTGCTTTTCGACAGCTTCCTCGGAATTGAGATTCTTGCTATTTAAACTATTCTGCAAACACCGGAACAGATAAAAATCTGAAGGCACAATATCTGGAGAATATGGCGGGTGCTGCAGAATTTCCCATTGCGACTCCTGCAGTTTTCCTGCAGCTTATTCCTTTCAGTCAGGAGATGCGGCACCAACGTATCAAGCTTGGAAATGTATCCAAGCTTTTTTAAATGACGAAAAGCGGTTGAATTATCAATGTTCAGCCTCTCAGCAATATCCTCAGCTGTAATCCTTGGGTTTCTTTCCACTAAGGCATGCACAATGTCATCATCGATGCCAGAAGGCCGTCCAGAGCGGGGTTGATCCTCCATGTTGAAATCACCATTTCGAAATCTGCCAAACCACTTTTTGACTGTTCGGAGAGCAGAAGCGCGGTCCAAATAAACGCTTTGAATATTTTTTTGTGCAATCCCAACACTCACGCCTTTCCGAAATTCATATAGCGTTACATGCCGCAAATGCACCTTTCGTTCTCCATTTTTAACGATTTCTCTTATGCACAAATGGACTTATCTGAACAATGTCTGACGCTAAATTGACGTAAGACAACGTCATCTATTCGGTGTAAGCAACAATTACCACACGAAAACAATAGAACTCCGCCATGCAGTAACTTAATGCCATCTATGAAAATCGGGCACGAACTTATGCAATCATCCAATACATAACCACGTATATCCGATAGCGAGAGGTCTTTTCGATGGGCGCAAAATACGAGAACCACGTATTACATTCAACCCCGAATATATAAAAAAAAGAGACATTGCCGCGAGACGTGTCTCGCACACGTACGTTCTATCATTGGATCCTGATGGTGGAAGAAAAAAAAAAAAAAAGAGAGAAAAGGGACGAACGAGACGCGATCGAGTTTTATTTCGAGCGTTTCTTTCTCCGTTTGATTGACACGGGCTGTCTCGGCATTCGACTTCGGGAAAAGGCAGCTCGAATCGTACCTCTCGTAATGTTTCGGTCTTTCCGGGAAAATTCGACGGTCCGTCGTGAATGTTTCGCGAAATCGTGACCGCGAAGTCGACCCGATCGTACTGCGTCGATGCTCAAACGATCTTGTCTCTTCCATCTTTAATGCGCAATGCTCTCACGTACGTAAGTGTTGGTCGTTCGCGTCGAAGAAGCGTTTCGCCGCATTGCAAAGGATCTTCAAGATCCAAGTCCTCGGTGTCTTCACCTGCCGCAATAAGATACTCGCGATAAAGAGTTTCTCGATCAAAAAAAAAGAAAGGACCACGAAGAAACAATCATAATTGACCATCGAACGTATTCGTTCATTTTGCTGCGCGCTGAAAATATTGTACTTGTTTGTATATAAAATCATGTTCTTATGGACGACCGTACACATATCGAGAAGCGCGGATATAGGAGGCTCGGAGGTGCGTAGAATTTAAAATTGAATAAAAATGCTAATTACTAAACTTTTAACGAAGTAAACGCTAGCTCTACGCGAATATCTCATAAGCGTGAAGGCCGCTGGAAATATACCGACACCTGCCACTCTCCTATTTATTTCGCGAGTTGCAATTTTAGATAGCCGGTGCGCAAAAATAAATTATGTGTTTTAAGCCGACGAAAAAAAAAAAAATCTATAAAAACATATATCGTGCACCTAAAAAATTAATTCAACTTCGAGAGAGAGAGAGAGAGAGAGAGAGAAAGAGGGAGTAATACCATCTATTTTTATCTACTACTACTATCTCACGATTCATCGGTATATACTAGAAAATTGCAATACTTGTTGCTCTAGCATTTTCACACATTGTACGGAAAATAAAAAAAAAAAAAAAAAAATCACAAACTCTAAAATCCTTTAGAAAAGAGGAATCACACAGCTCTATCAACTATATCCGAAATTCTAAAGCAAAGACTTTGTTCTGCGATTGGAGAATTAGCGCGCGCCGATTCTAGGGATATGACGGAGAAATAATGGCGCGATATTTTAGAATTCGGGAGAGAGATCCGCGCGTGTTCGGTATTCAACTACCTTTGCCGTGCCAATTCCACGATGGAAGTCACGCGTCGCGTGCATACGCAGCTTCAATCGGGGGGGGATGATGCACCGAGGGATTCCGCGCATAGAGCTCGGAGGGGAAAGGGAGCGTGAGATGCGGCTCCCCGAGAAACTTGTCTCCCGCCTGTGACTAATGGTTGCACGTCCGCACGTGACACGTGCCGCCGTCTTTCGCGACGAGGATCCGGCGCGTAGTACGCGATGCTGGGGACAGAGACGTACCGGACGGATGTACGGGACGAGAATCGGGTGTAATTTCGCCGAGACATAGGAGGATTGTTTCCCTCGGAAGAATCATGCGGCCTTGTCTTCTCCGAGAAAAATTAAAGAGGCCGGGCGCAAGCGCGACAGCGGTCTCTCCGACTGACGAGATAATATCGCGACACGCCCAATAGCGAGAACGTGCGCTCCCCGCGTTCCGTTCATCAGGACGTAAAAAAATCGCGAGGACTCGAGATCTCTCCTCTCGGAGAGATTTTTTTATTGCTCATGCAACGCATAATTCTAGAAATAAGCACTTTCTCCGATATCCGATTATTAAATCACTGCACCCACAGAAAAGATTTCCGCATCTAATGCTATTACTCTTCGATCTATCATAAAATAGGATCGATATAGCGACAATCATATTTATCATTGAAAAAGGAATATTTTAATCTTAAATGAAAAATTCTTAAATCTAGAATAAAATGCTCTTGGTGTGCTATCCCGTTAATTTTCTCACAAAGATGAAGATGGAAATTTGTTGCGATCTAACATCAAGTTATTCTAAACGCAAGAATATATAAGCTTAGATTTGTACATGTTACTCTTGTCTCAAGATAGTAAGACGATCTTATTTAATTCGAGAGAGAAGAAAAGGAATTATCGATTTAATTTTAAAATTGTTTTATTTTTATACCGCATAAGGTTGCGATACGATTAAATATGTGAAGAATATTTTTTGTCTCGTTATCAGAAATCCTTTCCGAGAGTGTGGGATCAAACCCGGAATCTTATAATCTACCATCTAACATTTTTATATCGAATTCGCTTAGAAGTTTCTTAACGCTTATTCGTGGCTTTCTATTTGAGATATTCGATAAACCTTTATCAAGCATCATCGATAATTAGCGGAACAGCAATATCTCTCGAATAGTAATTAAATTAAATCAAAGCCTTACTTCCCCGTCGTCGTCGTCGTCGCCAGATAAAAAATATCCCCTTTGCTTCGCGCGATTCATTGTACGGAGCAAGTTTATTCCCTAGTAGTGTCGAGTATATTGAACAGACTCGTCGTCCACCCATCTCGTGTTCCAGTCTCGTGCCAATTAGGATCCTCTGATCCCGCCGCCGGCGAATCGCTCGTTAATTAAAAGTATCGCGGACAAATGCGTTTTCGCCGCAGCTAAATTGATTTCGTTTTGGTACTCGACGAGAGCGCGAGCCGAAGGAAAGGTGACGAAGGAGAAACGAAGGAGAAAGCGCGACGGGATGAAGAGAGGATCGAGATGGGATAGTTTTGCGAGCAAAATCGAGAGAAATGTGCACGTTAATTTAGCGGCCGGCTTGTTCTTTCTGACGCGATCCCTTCTGACGTCTCCCTTCGACATATCGCATCGTGTTCCCGCGGAAAAACTGCAATTCGATCATCGTCGGGAGGTCAGCGAGAACGGATTCGCCCGATAATTGCTGTCGCCGATTTAAAATCGTTTCTCGATAATTCGCTTTAACTCGGGCAATCATGAGCCGTGAATCGCGAGCGAAAAACGAGTGATTAGAGTAGAGGATAAAATCCGTTGCAACACAAGTAATGACGTCATGTTCGATAACGAAGCATTTTTTTTTTTTTTACTCCGATTCTTAACAAGTTATATATAATAATTTAAAGTAAAAGCGTTAAGAAAAGATCTTAGTGCGAATTATGTTTAAAAAGATTTTTTTAACATTTTTCTCTCTCTCTCTCTCTCTCTCTCTCTATCCCATTTTCTTTATATATTGTCACGTGGTGTCTGTCATCGATGGTAAGAAAAAGATTACAATTCGTTCTGCACGATATAAAGTACTCCGATGTTGCGGTATAACGTTAGCAAGCGAGGCTCGCGAGTACGTCGCGTGTAAAGAGATGAAACATGAAAGGTGGTTAAGCCGACAGATGAAGGGGATCGTGCATCCGACTTCTCAGCTACCGTTCAGGCCGCTCCTATTTCTTGGATGGCTCTTTAAAGTGGCTCGCTCTGGCTTTTCAGAGATTACGCGTTCGAGAGACTTGCGCTCGGCTCGATCAAACGCGACATAATCTTGTTCGACCTTTCGTAATTTTGCTCCTTATTGTTATATGACGACAAAATATTGCAAAATATGAATATATATTAAGAATTAAATAGGGTGTATCATACGTTGAAAGAATTTTAATTTATCGCTATAATAGCCTGAGCAACAATAAAAAGTGCGACAAATAAATGGAAATATCGTCTTAATAATTGTATCATACGTTGAAAGAATTTTAGTCTATCGCTATAATAGTCTGAGCAATAATAAAAATGCGATAAATAAATGGAAATATCGTCTTAATAATTCTGATATGTTATCGAAAAGAGTACAGGGATTAAAAGAAAGGACATTCCTCGTGGAAACAACTATTAATTGCTTGGGAGTTGATTCAGAATATCGTTGTAGTAACGAAATTCGTGCCTGGTATTAAACTTGTCAACAATGTTCCCCGTTCTTGTATCTCAAACAATCGAAAACGTCATTAATGAGAAGACGATTGTATATTACGAAACGAAAAGTAATTTTGGATGATTGCATAAGTTCGTGTCCGATTTTCATAGATGGCATTAAGTTATTGCATGGCGGAGTTCTATTGTTTTCGTGTGGTAATTGTTGCTTACACCGAATAGATGACGTTGTCTTATGTCAATTTAGCGTCAGACATTGTTCAGATAAGTCCATTTGTGCATAAGAGAAATCATTAAAAATGGAGAACGAAAAGGTGCATTTGCGACATGTAACGCTATATGAATTTCGGAAAGGCGTGAGTGTTGGGAATGCACAAAAAAATATTCAAAGCGTTCATTTGGACCGCGCTCCTGCTCTCCGAACAGTCAAAAAGTGGTTTGGCAGATTTCGAAATGGTGATTTCAACATGGAGGATCAACCCCGCTCTGGACGGCCTTCTGGCATCGATGATGACATTGTGCATGCCTTAGTGGAAAGAAACCCAAGGATTACAGCTGAGGATATTGCTGAGAGGCTGAACATTGATAATTCAACCGCTTTTCGTCATTTAAAAAAGCTTGGATACATTTCCAAGCTTGATACGTTGGTGCCGCATCTCCTGACTGAAAAGAATAAGCTGCAGGAAAACTGCAGGAGTTGCAGGGAAATTGTGCAGCACCCGCCATATTCTCCAGATATTGCGCCTTCAGATTTTTATCCGTTCCGGTCTTTGCAGAATAGTTTAAATGGCAAGAATCTCAATTCCGAGGAAGCTGTCGAAAAGCACCTTACAAACTTTTTTCAAGAAAAACCAAGTTCTTTCTTCAAAAATGGAATCGACGAGCTTATAGATGGTTGGAAAAGCATTGTAGAAAAGAATGGAGACTATATAATTGATTAATAAAAGTGTTATCTCTAAAATATAATCTATTGAAGTTTATATTTAAATCTGGCACGAACTTATGCAATCATCCAATATAATATTTAACACGCTAAACTGTTGTTTAAAGGCGTGTCTGTTGAAATAATAAACGAAAACAGCTAAATTGTCGAGAAATTAAATTAGACTAAAAAAAGACTTCTACAATCTTGTAATGTGTGTGCGTATTTTGTTTTTTATCTCCCTTAAATCCTATACTCGAGAGAAAAGTCCTCTAACAGAAACGCGATAAAACCAGCGAAATCTTGAGGATCTGCGAACGGAGAAGGCTAGATTTACCACGTGGATCTTCCCCGTTGGATTTTCAGGAGTTGTTGCGAGAGATTTATTCCCGCGAATCAGACAGCCCCGTCGCGCGAACGAAACATACGACAGATCTTTGCGAAAGGGAAGGGTAGTAGGTTTTTTTTATCAATACTTACTTTCTATCGACAGCGTTCGTGAAAATTGAGTTTTATTTTTCTTTATATTTTTGGCGAGATATATAAAAAGTCTCTTTAATTCTTTCTGAAATATTAATTCTACAATCTTAATTAATCGATGTCTCTTTTGAGAATAGGCAATATAAAAAAAATTTTGCTTAATACATTTATTTGTCATGTCGATTCGTATCAATTTTCCGTCAATTCATCTCTCTGAGAATTCTCGAGAAAAATTCTTTGTTCTTATAGAGAGAGAGAGAGAGAGAGAGAGAGAGAGAGAGAGAGAAGAAGAAGAAGAGAGAGTTTGTCTGAAAACTTTGAATCAGCTTTGTGATTCCGAGTTTTGCTGGTCTCGTTGACATTCGTACAACGAGGTATGCATTCGTTCCACGTGTACGTGTGCGCGCAACGAATAAATTTCGCTTGGCTTTTCTCTTGGAATAAGGCGCGAGGAAACGGCGCAACGGGGGACGCCTTCCGTAGAATTTATCATCCTTAAATAAAACAGGACGAAAATGGAACTCAAAATGATCATCGCGCCGAATAAATAGATCCTCTTCGCGGGACACGAGGAGTTTCGTCACTTTAAGCGGTTAGAATACTGCGAGATTGTATCGCGCGCCGCATTCTCTTCCAAAAGATTTTTACAAAATGCTAGGAAACGTAAAGTCTGCTCGCTTTCTATCTTCCAGATTTCAAAATGATATACAACACATGTGCATATATTTGTACCTTGGAAAGAGAAAAATATGAGACGACGGGAAATAAAGTACTATATAAAATATAGCCTTAAACGATCAGACTCTATTTTTCTTTCTTATCATGATTTTCTAGTACTCTTCACTTTGTAAGACATCAAACATAAAATCGGATTTAGCGGGACTTTTTATTTTTTAAGGCGCGAAATTGAGACGCTAATCGCATTGCGACCGAGGTCACGCGCGTAATAAAATCCCAATTACTTTTAAGAGAAAAAGGCGAATAGTATAAAGTTGCTACGTATACCGTAGGAAGTACAGCGATGGGATTAAGATCTCATTTCCGATTTAACGGTCGGACAGCTGTTTTACAAGCGGATATTACCGAAATTTCTATGCCAGGAACAAAATAAAGTACCTCAAATGTCTAAATGTTAAAAAAGCTCGTTATATTCTATCAGAACTTTACGAAAACAAAGAAAAAACAAGAGAATATTATAATAAATAGATAGTTATAAAAAATAATTTTTTAAAGTCTGCGATACATGTAAAAAAAAAAATGTATATTATATTATACATTTTAGAGAGTTCTTTGTTCGGGGAAATGTTTACTTCTTTTGACAGATTGCTGCTTTACATGTATTATGTGCACGAATTACAATTATATTGCAATAAGTAGACTTTTAGCTTATAATAGCTAATTTAACTTATTAATATGGAAAATACGTTGCGTACAACGTTTCTACAAAGCTGTACGCGAATATCTGTGAGTTTCATACAATTTACATTACAAAACGTCGCCTAATTTTAACGTAATCCGACAACAACGTCTCTCTCTCTCTCTCTCTCTCTCTCTCTAGCGAAAAGCGATGGTATAAAGTTTCGTGCTTGCATTATATATTTGGCACCGCGAGCTGTGCAGAGAGAGAGAGAGAGAGAGAGAGAGAGACCGGTAAAAAATTTCAAACGTTATCGGGATTTATCGGCCGATTTCTCGTTCGACGTTCAAAAAAATTGCCACATTATTGGGGGCGTGTGTTCCTTCGCGAATACAGACTTTCATTTTTCCTCACGCGAAACGCATAATACATTCGCGTCCAGATTTATCGCGACAAATTGCTCGGCCGAATTACAATCTAATCGGATTGCGGAGTGCGCGGCTTATCGTAGGCGGAAGTTTCGATTATGTAAGGCAGTCGCGCCGAGGTGGTTTCCCTTCGGAGCGCTCGCTGTGCGTTATGTAATACCTCCAATGAATCGATAATACGAGATTCCCTTAATTAGACGCGTGTCATCGAGCGGGGTTTAATCGCGCCCTCGCAACCTGACGGATTTCAATCGACGGTGAATAGTAAGCTATTGTATCGCCATCGGAATTGATGCAAACGACTTGCATATCTTTCAAAATTATCTCAAATATGCAAAATACTTTTTGAAATGCTTATATGGATTTTTTTTATAATAAAGATACATTACGAACATTAGCGAAAATTCCTTTTTTTCTCTGTCTTTCTAATACTCCGCGAGATTAACCGTCTTTCACGAGAAAGATGAAATTATGACAGTGAATCGACATTCGTCGAGAATTCGCGCGGGATTACACGATTCTCGTATTTAAATCATAATCGTCACGAAGGATAGAATCGCTAGCGCGCGATCCGCTAATTGAATTGCAGTCGGGCTTATACGGAGGATCTCGTCCATCTAACTTCGCACTATGGGAAGTTCATTCATTCGGTGTAAAGTTGTCGCAATTCCGAGCGGATGAAAGCGTCAGTCGAAACGGGCGAACGCGGTGCACACGCGCCTCGGTGGCGGATGCTTGAGAAGGGAGCTCGGAGAGTTTTCCGAATAAGACGGGAACTAAAGAATATATCTCGACGCGTTTAACAGTTCTCTGATGTCGTTACTCGCGGCTAATTGGCCCGCTGATAAAAAGCGATATTAATGATGAACGAAACGTGACATCTACGGCATCCCTTCGCGCTCTCGTGTTGCTAGATCTGTCCTGCTTTTATCTATATTCATCTCTCTATTCGAGAATTGTACTTTCTCGAAATACGATTGGAAAAGTCCAAGTACCAGGTATATAAATATAAAACCGGAATTTACCCATAAATGGCCCTAACTGTCAATGTAGTTACCGTCAAACCGCGTCATTGGCGCCATTTTCTTGTTTTGACATCTGATAAAGATTTTCAACTCACAACAATACAAGTTTCATACAACAGTATAATTTTTAATAGCGTTGAACATGTCGAATTTTGTGCCTGGAAAATACGATTTGCGGACAGCATTGATTTTCTGTTACCATTTGAAGAAAACTGCTGCAGAATCGCATCGAATGCTTGTCGAAGCTTACGGTGAGCATGCTCTTGGTAAATCACAGTGCTTTGAGTGGTTTAAAAAATTCAAAAGTGGCGATTTTGACGTGAGAAACGAAGAACGTGCAAGACCACCGAAAAAGTTTGAAGACAGCGAATTGCAAACATTGTTGGATGAGGATGACGCTACCGACAACAAATGATCGATTTGAATCAAGCTTTGCGTGAAAAACGACCAGAATATCAAAAAAGGCAACGCAAAGTGATTTTGCTTCATGATAATGCACCATCGCACACAGCAAAACCGGTCAAGGAAACGATTGAGGTGTTTAGTTGGGAAATACTTTCGCATGCGGCTTACTCACCAGACTTGGCTCCATACGATTACTACTTATTTGCATCGATGGGGCACGCGCTTGCTGAGCAGCGCTTCACTTCTTACGAAAATGTACGAAAATGGCTCGATGACTGGTTTGCCTCAAACGAGCAACAGTTTTTTTGGCGTGGCATCCACAAATTGTCAGAGAGATGGGAAAAATGTATAGCTAGCAATGGGCAATACTTGGAATAAAATATTTTTTATCATTTTCATACAATAAACGTGTATTTTGTATACAAAAATTCCGGTTTCACATTTATATACCTGGTAAACGTCGATTTACTTTTTATACGACACAACACGACAAAATATTCTCTTCTAATATACCAATGAACATTTTCATTTATATTGAATCTGCAATGATATATAAAGATAAATACGGCATACTTATGGAAGAATATTTCATCATGTCGTATAATACGAATTGATACTAATGACGTTAAAAACAATGCAAAATTTGTCCCGAGATGTTAATCTACGATTGCTTAAAACCGCATAAATTGATGTATATATGCTACTTGAAAAAGATTAAACAATTCATGTTTTAAAACATGAATGGAATATATAAAATACTAGTAAACAAAGAGATTCGAGCCATGTCAAATTGTATCTCTCGTTTCGTTATTTTGTTCGTATATAATATTTGAGCTTTCTCTTTACAGAGCGTTCCAAAATTATCATACGAGCAAACATTTTTTCAATTTTTTCAAAAATTTTTTCAAGCACGCTTGAAAAGATTTGCAAAATTCAAAATAAGTTAAATGTAGTTGCAAGTATATATATTTTTTATTTATTTAAATTAAATATTTAAACATGCTTGTTTATTTTTCAACGTCCTACAAAATTTTTTGTTTGTCTTGTAATATCCGGAAAAGTTCTATCTTTCCATCCATTTTTCAATATTCGAAAAAGGTTTTATTTTTTTTTTTTTTTTTTTTTTTTTTTTCCATGCAACAAAGTTCATCTATTCACCAATTCTGTGTATCCATTCGGAGGCTCGTTACGATTTCGTACACGTTGCACGATTTACATAGTGCGTCACGTCATATTCGTAACAAACGATGCGGGAATAAAAGTGAGTTCGGTATTCAGTATTATAGGTATATCCAAAATCACGAGAGCTGGATTCGTTTCCAAAACAAATGAGAAGGCAATTTTAAATGAATTGGAACAAGGAATATGTTTGTAATATTGTAATTAAATCCTCGAAGTTTTGAGCAAAATAATAAACGTTCCGATAAAAAAAAAATATATATATATATATATATATACAATGCACGCGTCGATTTATAAAAAGGTAAATCCCGATTGTGTTGGACGAGTAAAGATGAAGAAATATTTGCACTTTTCCCGTTCCATAGTGCTTGAAAAGTCGGCACAATTTCACGTCATCTGCGCAATCAAGGCGACGAAAGCGCAAAGGCAAATAACGCGGACGTAGAGGGTCGCCGTAATAAAAAAAGTGCGTAACCAACGTTTCGCGTAACGATCTTTTCAAGCTGTTATTTTACCGAACGATTAAGTAATAAAGAGCAGATACATACTCGAGGAATGCGGGGGTCGCGCGACATTTACGGCGAGCTACAAAAAATGTGAGGGTGTACAACAGGAATATATACATCGCATTTTTTATTCGCGCTCGCGTGATATATCGCGATGTATACAGAGTGCGAAAAAAAGTTCTAGTTTTTTAAAAGGATGGAAGAAATGAAAGGCAAGATTACCCCTATCGAGCTAGCCCCCCCCACCTTGCAAAAATAAAAAAACAAATAGCGTACAATTATGAGCTATTTATGAGCTTTCATATCCCGCAAATTAAAAATTTTGAGCTCGTTGCACTACACAGGAATTTAATATTTATCGTGGAGGGGGGCTGAGTCGATATCGACTCAGCCCCCCCACCACTTAAAAATAAAAATATTCAATCAATCTTTGCGGCAGAATTAGGAGCTATTTATGAGCTTTTAAGCTAATATAGTTTTAATTTTTGAGCTCATCCCCTTAACCCATAAAATCACCCTACGTCTTCCCGGCACAAGAGAGAACTATACTCAAAATCAAAGAAATTAATTATTTTCCGACTAATCCTTTATATATTAATTTATCGAATTGACTGCCTACGTAAGATTGCCTAATTGATATCACTCTCGGATGACAGAAGATGTATTATAAAAATTCTCGTCATAAAAAAATTCTCAAGAAGATTTCCAACTGACTGATTTACAGATTGATCGTATCGAGGAAGCGACTTTTGCGATTAAGGGCATCGCGTGTTTAATGCCGTGTCGTGATATTTCTCTCAAGCGTGTGCGATACCAATCGAAAGGTTACGTAAATCTTCTCCTTCAGACTCATCGCTGTTCGTTAAACCGCCGCGCTGCCTGATGACGAAGAAAGAAATGGATCGAAATTTTTCTCGTCCTTCGAGGAAGAGCGAGCGCATTTACTTGGCAGTCTTTTACGGCGCGTTGTAACGCGACGATGCCGAACGTGAGTCGCCGATTCGTCGCGGCTCGGCGACTCGATAAGGCAATTAACCGGGGAAACAATTGCGGAACTCGCGGGATTATACGGTTGCAGTTTCGCTCGCCGCTAATGAACCGAGCATGCGTAAGTGTTTCCACTACGTCAAAACCCCCACGCAAACACGCGGCCCAGGTGTTTCCGATTCGCGTAAATGCGGCCATGTGGCCGTTGATGCGGTTAAAAGAACACTGCAAGATGTACGCTCTGTCCTTATCCTGACCGATTATAAATCAGTCGCATATAAAAATCTGCAAATATATCTCATACATCTATCAAATCATTTTATCTCTCATTCTATTGTATAAATGTAACGCCGTAAAGTGACGATCCTTCTCCGTTAATCCTGTTTTTTTTTCTTTTCTCCCCAGACCCCCAATCGCTGGGATTCGTCGAGTAAACATCCCCGGCGAGCCGCGCGTTTCGTGTCTCGTACGATAGATTGTCGAGAGTCGCCAATCACCCATTCTCCCGCCATCCATAATGAACAAACGATCTATATTAGATCGATAAATTCATTCCGCGGAATAGTTCAACTCGTTAGTTAAGGATAGCCCGTCTCCTCCGGAGAAGGCGAGCGAAATGGCAGAAGAGCAACTGCAACGTCGCGTGCACGATGCTGTTGACCGCACGTGATGCATCGAGCTCACGATATCGACGTTCGTAGCTACGAGCTACTAAAGGTCGTACGGGAATCGAACAACTCACCTGTTCGAAATGAGTTCGCATGGTTATTGACCTTTAAATGAATCCGGACACGCTACCGGCTCTTTTTACCGCTACTTTCCCTCGTAATCACGCTGATCATAAACTTTATCTAATTTATAAGGATGCTGAAATATTAATAAATTAAATTAAGTAAATTAAATAATATAGATTACTGCTATATATTGTATATTGTCATTATTAATATTCAATCGCGAACATTACGATTATAAAGAGTCTAAGAGTTAGTTGCATTATTTTATAACGGAAAAAAAAAAAAAAATTAAGGCGCGTTTTCTTTCCACGAGAAAAAAATATGCGGAATAAAATAACTATCTCAGTGAAAAATGTATGAAACCCGTCGAAAGATATACTCTCAGAAAGGATTTCTGATAACGAGACAAAAAATATTCTTCACATATTTAATCGTATCGCAACCTTATGCGGTATAAAAATAAAACAATTTTAAAATTAAATCGATAATTCCTTTTCTTCTCTCTCGAATTAAATAAGATCGTCTTACTATCTTGAGACAAGAGTAACATGTACAAATCTAAGCTTATATATTCTTGCGTTTAGAATAACTTGATGTTAGATCGCTACAAATTTCAATAAAAAGCATTTTATTCTAGATTTAAGAATTTTCCATTTAAGATTAAAATATTCCTTTTTCAATGATAAATATGATTGTCGCCATATCGATCCTATTTTATGATAGATCGAAGAGTAATAGCATTAGATCCGGAAATCTTTTCCGTGGGTGTACTTGGAAAATTTCTCCGCACGAACGAGTAAGTATATCTCGTTTAACAAGAGGAAGACACGCGCGGAGTCTCGAGAAGCAGAGGTAACCGCTATTAGAGTCAGACTGTCGGCTCGAGACACGCGAATCGGCGTGCGAGATAACGCGAGTTTTCGTGACTGGAGGCAAGAGAAAGAGAGAGAGAGATGGAGGGAGGAAAAAAGAGAAAATTAGAGGCGAGTCCCGAGACGCGCGCGTATTACGCGAAAGGCCGCACGATCTGAATTCCCCCGGCGGTTCAGACCCCAGATACGGTCGTCAGATGATGCTATGCACGCGATCTCGATGGCGCGCGAAAACACGCCGCGCGTGTCGACGAGAGGGCGAGACGTGAAAAGGGATGGAGAAAGACCGGGGGAGCGCGCGCCGCCGATCCCCGGCTGCAGTAAACATCAAAGGGTGTGTAATGGAATTAGCCCGGCCGCCTCTCCTTGGTGGTTGACCGTGTTCGCGGAGGCGTAATACGGCCCGGTCTTCGACCCCCCACTGTTGCCCCCATCCAGGATCACGTCGCCGATCCCCCCCCGGTAGTGTGTGTTGGGCGCGTCGTCGTCCTTTGTGCGACGCGCGTTACCACGCTCGCTCTGCGGCTCGTTAAATGTTATTATAGGTGTGTAATCTCGACGGTATCGTCGGTCAACTAACCGTCTCTAATATTGGTTACACGACGTGTAACGCGCATTCACGCGAACCGCTTGCCTTTTCGTCTCGCGATCACATTTTAGTGACATGAATTTGGTTGATTTATTCTATTCCTCTATTTTTCATACTTCCATAAAATAAACTCTATAACGATAAGTATTCTAATCGTATGAAATTTTCGTACGAAATCGAGGAATCTGTTTTTCGATGAAAATAATATTCCCTCGCATAATCGGGGACGACAGAATGCGCTCATGCTTCGAAGATTTTCGCGCAATAATAATAATAACGCGACGCTACGAACTTCCTGTCTTTTGTCCGGATTTAGCTCTCGACAATTTTGATCGCGATGGATTACCGCGTGCGCGAGATATAAATCACACGAACGTAGACCAAGATTATCGCCGCGAAATGCCGAGATATTTTCGTCACGGCATCGGCAGTGCGATTTACGTTGTATAGACGGCGCATAATAAATTGACTCACCCGCGTCGACGAGCATTATCAATCGCATAACGGGAAGCGCGGCGGGATTTCGCCACGACGTCTTCTATCGTCGGGGTTAACGGTAATCAATGGAGTCAGCCATTCGTCGTCCTTAATTCCGGAGGTCAAGTGTCGGAGGGGGGCGCGCTAGCGAATCGCGGCGCTTATCGGAATTTCAAAGATAGAAAATCGCGGCGCGAGAATGCATTTGTTTCTCGCTACGAGGTTTTTCTAATCAGCTCGATTAAATGTACGGCTACTCAATTTATTATCCGGTGAAAGACGAGAAAGACGAGAAGAATCTGATCGGCCGCGTCTGCGGGAAATGCGGGAGGGACCGATAACGTTTAATGGCAAATGCAGTCTCAATTAAGCGAATCACCTGGTCTTCGCTGCATTCGAGAGATTTATGTATATGCAACAATTCGCTCGTGCGCACAAGGAGTACCCGATCTAATTAAATTCCTGCGATTATTCATCGTAGTTCCGCCGGCAATTATCTGAATCGACATTACTCGTAATTATCTGGATAACAGGCAAGATTACTCGTCCATTTAAGGTAAAATAACACAATGTCCCTGGAATGATATTTCCGATCTGATTATTAAATACAGGATGTTACGCAAAACTTTCGACCTTAATTGGGTGACAAATAGTATTGAAGCCATTGTAATCTCACTGTAATATAACATTGTAATGTTCATTCGCAATTCGTTTAATGTTTCGTACCGCAATAACTTGCGGCAAATATACGATAAATTATAAAAGTAGATTTACGGTTCGATTCGGCTGTGCCATTCGTATCGTCGCTATTACACGGATATGCAGGGTGCCCCATTTTAAAGGACCCACTCAAATATCTCAGAAACACTGCGTTAAATCGAAAAATGTTTCAAACAAAAGTTGTGTGGCTTCAAGGGGGCCATAAGATGGTGACGATGATTTGACCTTGGAAAATCATTCGAAGGTCATGTGAAGGTCAACTTTAAAATCTTAAATGAAAACCCCCATTTTTTATTTAGTATTCTTGTAGCTGACATCTAGAGCTTTCCGAAACACTATAATAAAGTATTTTTTTCATTAAGTACTTTTTGAGTTATTTTATATTTTAATCTGACATATTTTGATATAAAAAATAAAATATTTCGTAAAATATTCAGTTTTCGATAATCTTACCGTAATACTTTGAATGTACAGAATAATGAGACAAATTAATTAGTGCCAAAAAAAAACAAATAATTGTTTAAAAAAATACATTGCAAATAATTTTCTTAAAAACAATTTTTTTTTTATACTAATTGATTTGTCTCATTATTCTGTACATAGAAGTATTACGGTAAGATTATCGAAAACTAAATATTTTACGAGATATTTAATTTTTTATATCAAAATATGTCAGATTAAAATATAAAATAACTCAAAAAGTACTTCATAAAAAAATACTTTATTATAGTGTTTTGGAAAGCTCTCGATGCCAGCTACAAGAATACTAAATAAAAAATGGGGATTTCCATTTAAGATTTTAAAGTTGGCCTTCACATGACCTTCAAATGATTTTCCAAGGTCAAATCATTGGCACCATCTTATGGCCCCCTTGAAGTCACACAACTTTTGTTTGAGACATTTTTCGATTTAACGCAGTGTTTCTGAGATATTTGAGTGGGTCCTTTAAAATGGAACACCCTGTATAACGTAATAGAATCGCAGGCTCGACTCGAGATCAATGCACGTGCGGCGAAACACGTTATTCGATTCTTTTCAACGGTGAGATCCGCGGGGTCGTGTAAGCATCGTGAGAGAAGAAAACGGGCCCTTCGCTCGCAAATTCGCCGATTATAATCGTCGGACGATAAACGCACGTGCGTGCATACGAGTGCGTGAGAGGGCAATGCTGGTCGACTCGATTTTCTTCGAGATATCCGGTGAGAGGACCACCGGTTGGTTCTCGACCGAGCCGAGCTTTATTGTTCACGCTTCAAACGCTTAATTACATCCTTCCAGAATTATCGTGTAATTCGAGAAAAGAAGAGAGATGGAAATTAAACCGTATAATTCGCATTTTTCGTAATGAATCTCGTACTGAGATTTTCGCAAATTCTATCGCACACCGATATCGGCTGATGCAAAAAAATAGAAACTTATTATATTTTCTCGTTTGTCGGCATTTTAAACGCTGTCAAAAATTTTTATCAACGCGAACGATGAATAAAAAGAAGAGATTATAATTTAACAAAGAGATTAATTACAGTTATTAAATAATGGCTTAACCGTATCCGTTTCCCTGACTATTCGAAACGTTGGAAAAGAAGAACACAAAGAGCATTGACGCCATTGTAAGGTGTAGCGGATAACGTTTATGAGGCCTTAATTAAATGGTTTAATTAAATAGGCGTTTAATTAAAAATATATTCCGCGGCTCATAGTGCTTTCTGAATGAAATTGTGCAACATGCTGCAACAAAAGCATGCTAAATAAGCTAGAAAGGCGGCGTTCAGAGAAAAGCGCGATTTCATTCATATATAAATTCAATACTTTCGCAAAAAGGCTAATTACGCCGAAATTTCGAAACATTTATCACGCTCAAAATTGCTAGAGCCAAATTAATTACGGCGCGATTAATGGCCAATCTCGTCGTCACGTTAGTTGAAAGTTAAAACGTTAGTTTTACATTTCGTTATACGATCATCACACGTTTAATATCGTTTATATCCTTAAACTTAAGTGTATCACAAATTTTTCGAGTGGCAAATTTTTTTCAACGTAAATGTATCTTATGTGGAATCTCCAATAAGATAATTATTGTATATATTTATTTTATAATCAATCTTTTAATCGGATAAACGTCTAATTTTCATTAAATCCTTTGTATATATATATATATATTTGTATGTTACTATGTATTACTATGCATTATTAATAATATCATTTCCCTTTTCACAATTCACAATTGTCTCGGAGACGATATATCTTGCGTAAAGCAAAAATTTCCTTGATCGCGTAAGACGCGATTTTTCCTCCCTTCACCCCTTCATTTTATTCCGCGCTCTCGCATCTCCGCGAAACAACAACGTTAAATTAAGCACGCACTTAGCGACGATTAAAGCCACTTTAACGTCATCGGTGTTAATCTGAAAGGAGACTTAAGAAGCGTCGCAAAGTGCCCCCTGATTTTCCGCCGTCGTATTTCACGTCTCCCTTACTTCTCCTTTACTCTCTCTCTCTCTCTCCCGCAATTCGTATTTTCCTACAAGATCATCTCTCGCAACGCCCGCGTCTGGGAACGCTTCCAAGCGTATAAAAGACGACGCGGACGATTGCTGGAAAGTAGCTATCGCGCTGAAACGGCAAAATTATAAATCTGATATTGCGGCCGGGCTGCTCTCTCGCTCGTGGTGCACGCATATCACGTATAAACGTAGTACAAGAAAATAACCGAGAAAGAGAACTACGATGCGACGCATAACCGAATGCAAATCTCCGGTACTCGAAATCCGCAAACGGGATTTTTTATTCGGAATTATTGCGTAGAAAATGATATTCTTTTTCAGTAATATATTAAACACGAATGCCCTGTTATTGATTACGAGATGCTTGACGCAATGCATACAATGCATGGATATGCGCATTTCTCTCTCTCTCTCTCTCTCTCTCTTGATTTCCCTTTACCGGTCGACTCACTGCTCTTCTCTCCGCGCGACAAGAGGACTGCGAGGAGCGAAATATCGGATTTACTTATGCATTTAGTTTACGCCGCGTTCGGATTACCAACTTTATACGAGAGACGGCGGCATCAGCGCCGTTTCCACTGGATAATCCGAAGCCCTTGGCATCGTCGTCGTCGTCGTCGTCTTGCCGTAGCTGAAGCAGCAGCGCGATGAATTAACGGAACTCTTGAATATAAACTAGTGGAGAGATTCGAAATAGTCCGCTTGAGCCCGATCGCGAACGTTTTTCGCGGCGGAGACTTACCGCCGTTATATACCTCGTTACTTTGGCGGCAAAGTTCCTCGGAAGAGATAGTATCGGCGTTCTCCTTGATATCTTTATGCGACCGGTCTCCTTTAACGATTTGCGCGGCCCGCCGATCGGCATCATTTCCGGTCTACGCTATTTATGCGAGTGACGACGATCGGCACTCAGCGTATATTATGTCCCGCGTTACGTCGGCTAATATAACCGATAGTATCGGCAAGTGACTCCGAACGAGGAAGTCTCCACGAAGAAATAAACGCAAATGTTTATTATATACTACCTACGGAGAAATATATTATATTAATTTTTTTTTTTTTTTTTCAATAATACGCGAATCATCATGAATTATATCAAAATTACGAGGCATCGATTTTAAGTAAGATTACGAGAGATTGGTAAAGGTATTTTAATAATCTATACTCAATTTCTTCATTTGTACAACTCATATACGTATTTTCGTAGATACATACATACGCCCACAAAATCACATTTAATTACCATGTAATATAATTGTACGGATATGTAATTAAGATAGAAAAGAAGATCATTCAATAATATTAATTAAAGTATGTGTATATCGATATCTATATACATTATAAAATTTAGTAAAACATTTATTAAATGTAAGCAAAAACTTTTAATTAATAAAAGATAGAAAAACGAGTAACCTGTTATAATTAGTTGAAACAGTAATTAATTTATGGACGAGAGGCCGAGTTCAAAGCCTGGCTGCTTTCGACAAACTTTCGAGTATAAATTCGCGATTGATTCACGGATGACTTAACGCCGGATTTCTTCCGTCACATTATCATTCCGAAATTGCCGTAAGTGTATAATCAGTAGAACTGAATTTAATAAAGAAAGAAGAGAGAAGCGCGCGCGGTCAATTGTCTATAAAAATAACTGATACGGAAAACTCTCGAGTCTCATTTTCGATAAAATTTGCATGGAGACGCAAGCTCGCTCGAAACGATAGGATATATAAGATACTCTTTGAGAGAAGTTTTTAAAAACACAATTACATCAGTTGTGAAAGTTTACATTTTGCATTCGAGTACCTCGAGGAAAATCTTTACACGTATCTGGGCATACAAAAAACGTAAAGAAGAAATATCTGCGTGCGCGTATTAAATATATTTCAAGATATTGATTTTTTTAAAGTATTACGTTTCAAAAATTTCAACAACAGAATTAATCTGCAAAAATGCGCGTAACACGATTCTCCTCCAAAAAATCTCCCTGATAATATAAAATGAAATAAAGAAGAAAAATTTTCATAACACTAACATTTACGCTAAATTTTCAAACAGATCTGTTAAAAAAATTAATTATCTTTGCATTACATTTTCTTTTCTATCACAATATGAAATGGCAAATCTTCAAAAACTTCAATGTAAAATATATGGGATTCTAAATTTGTAACGTAGATCTTCTTACTCTCCTAACAAGACTTGATCAAACTTACTATATATATATATATATATAAACCGCTCACGTTTAACCAGAGAATCGTATTTTCGCAGGAGACATTTACCTTCTGCGATTCATGTACTTCAAATGGAACGGGTCGTATTATAACTCTCACTGAAATTCTCTATATGAGTGTTCTATCCCATCATATTCCTGACCGTATGCATTCATGCGGTTTCCATTTTACTCGGCGCGTTTCATTGCGTGCAAAAGGCAGACGTGTATAACGTATTCGTCGATCCTTAATGTTACTCTTTGCAGTCTGAATTTGCCCAATTGGACTGGCATAGAGTGTAACCTCCGCCAAGTTTAATTTGTGAAAAGCTTCTCATTTTCGATCATCTATTTTGAAGGTATCTATGAAGGCTATCTTTGATATTTTCATTAATGTAAAATCGAGCATTGGTAAACCGTTTGCAAATTTCAATTCTACATTTAAAGAAAACAAAATACTATTTCCGTCTATGATTACTTGAGCGTGTATTCGATATCTTAAGACATCTGTTCACTATAGGCTCACTCAATACCGAACGATCATATATATACAGGGTGTCCCATTTTAATCTCCTCAGGCAAATATCTCAAAAACCAAGCCCGGAAGAGAAAAATGTTTCCGACAAAAGTTGTTTGGCTTCGAGGGGGCCATAAGATGGTGACGATGATTTCACCTTGGAAAATCATTTGAAGGTCATGTGAAGGTCAACTTTAAAATCTTAAATGGAAACCCCCATTTTTTATTTAGTATTCTTCTAGCTGACATCGAGAGCTTTCCAAAACACTATAATAAAGTATTTTTTTCATTAAGTACTTTTTGAGTTATTTTATATTTTAATCTGACATATTTTGATATAAAAAATAAAATATTTCGTAAAATATTCAGTTTTCGATAATCTTACCGTAATACTTTGAATGTACAGAATAATGAGACAAATTAATTAGTGCCAAAAAAAAAAACAAATAATTGTTTAAAAAAATACATTGTAAATAATTTTCTTAAAAACATTTTTTTTTTTTTTAATACTAATTGATTTGTCTCATTATTCTGTACATAAAAGTATTACGGTAAGATTATCAAAAACTAAATATTTTACGAGATATTTAATTTTTTATATCAAAATATGTCAGATTAAAATATAAAATAACTCAACAAGTATTTAATAAAAAAATACTTTATTATAGTATTTTGGAAAGCTCTCGATGTCAGCTACAAGAATACTAAATAAAAAATGGGGGTTTCCATTTAAGATTTTAAAGTTGACCTTCACATAATCTTCAAATGATTTTCCAAAGTCAAATCATTGTCACCATCTTATGGCCCCTTCGAAACCAAACAACTTTTGTCTGAAACATTTTTCTCTTCCGGGCTTGGTTTTTGAGATATTTGCCTGAGGAGATTAAAATGGGACATCCTGTATTTTTTTTTTTTTTCGCAAAAGCATCTCTCGCGCGTAACTGCAGGGTAGAAAAGAAGGCAGAGATCAACGGAACGAAGCGGACGATTCGTGGGAAACCTGGCACGCCAGGTTTCACGCTCCATTTGACCGACGCCGGCCATCGAGTCGACATCCGCGAAAAAAGGGCCGCGGGAGTGAGGGATTAAAAGGCGATCCATTGCGCGGCGACCATTCATTGTCCGAAACGCGACGTCGACGATGCGACGGACGGCTGAGGCCCTTTACAATTTTTTCTCTTTCTCTCTCCCCTGACATCGACGATTATTGTTCATGATATTGTGCATAACGCGAAGAACGTGATGAACACGGCTGCGAGAGGACGCCAATGACTTAAGGAATACGGCGGAACGGACGAGCCGCCGCGAGAGCAAAGATGTCAACGTCCCGACGAAACATCCTCGAGGAATGCGGGTATTATAACGTCGTTATCGTGGCATAAAACAATTCGTTTTTTTTTTTTCACGTAAAGACATTGTTTTTATAAAGCGATAAATATTATAATTTATTATTTCATAATATTTGCTTATAAATATTTATAGAAACAATGTCCTTACATGAAAAACGAAGCAACTAAATAATTATATACGTGTAATCAGAGGATTGAAATGTAGAAAAAAATTGACAAAGTCGGCTCATATTTCGCTCCAGGGAGCGCGTATTGCCCTGCAGCGCAATCTTTTTACGCGGAGATCGAAGAGATCGATTGTACGATCTCGCTCAGCGATAGGCGAGCACACTCGCGACAATCAAACGAGTTGCCGAGCGTTCGCATGCGATTTCGAACGTGGATTGAAAGAGCGCGATCCGCCCTAATGAGCGAAGGTATCACCGCGGAAAATGGCCGAGAGCGAGCAAAGAGCTGCCGCGTTGGCATCGTTAGCCCGACAATATATAATTTGCACGTCCTCCCCCCCCCCTCCCGAACGGCCTGATAATATTATCATCGTCATGGAAGAAATACCGTTGCGCCGGAGGGGCACGTTATAATAAGGTTTCGCGAGAAGCGCGCGACCGCACGAGGCGCTCGCGAAAGCTTAGGGACATCCGAGTCATGGGAGTCTGGGCTGATGTAACGCACCAATGATTTTATTGCTGTAATTGACTCGATACTATTCGATAAGTTAAAGATGAGGTGTTATATTTCTTTACTGCTAAGCCATCTAATTATTATATAACTTGTACTCCTCGACATATCTCTCGTTGTCACGATATTAGTAGGAAAAAATTTAGCATATACGCACGTTGTATCGCAAACGGCATGAAATTTCTTCCATAGAATATTAACTTCGTTGCGCGGGAGATACAATTGAGATCGATCGGATATCCGGGTACGGAGCCGACGAGACCGATTCAGCGCCTGGATACGCTGACGCGCCATGATGGCGCGATTTCTCCCGGGGCGATAAAGGGCACCGGCGAATTCATCGTCGCCGGTGAATCGATTCGACCGCGGCGAAATCATTTAAGGGAACGGCTGGCGGACTAATTGATTCGTCGTTTCTCGATCGAAATTCACGAAGGCGCCGCAAACTCATGTACCGGAACGTATAAACTCGTATAAACGCGGGTAAAATGTCTTGTATTGGGTTGAGTAAAAAGTCATTGCGTATTTTTGCAACAGATGGCATTAGTTCAGTTTTGGCAGTACTAGAGTCATTCGCACATATGTTTGTCATATATCGTTTAACAGCTGACGGTTTAAGCTTCATTCTAAAAGAAATTGAGCGATTTGGTTGAGTTTTGGAGATTTTACAACAAGTTGAAGATGGAAGACCAAACTGTGCATTTTCGCCATATTTTACTGTTTTACTTCCGTAAAGGGAAGAACGCGCGTCAAGCTTGTGAAAAATTGCGTAAAGTTTACGGTGACGATGTTCTACAAGAACGTCAATGCCAAAACTGGTTCAAGAAATTCCGCGCTGGTAATTTTGATCTCAAAGATGTTCCTCGGTCAGGAAGTCCCACCGAGGTTGATGACGACAAAATAAAGGCATTGATCAAGTCAATCCCACGTTACACGACACGAGAGATTGCAGAAACATTGAAGATCAATCAAAAAAGTGTTCACGTCCATCTAAAGAAGCTGGGATACGTAAGCAAGCTCGATATTTGGATTCCTCATGAACTCAAAGAAGTTCATTTGACGGCGCGTATAAACATCTGCGATATGCTCATGAAACGTGAAGAAAACGATCCTTTTTTGAAACGAATGATAACTGGTGATGAGAAGTGGATTCTTTACAACAATGTGGGACGCAAACGGTCTTGGTCCCGACGTGATGATTCGCCTCAAACGACTTCAAAAGCAGAGGACTTCATCAGAGGAAGGTTATGCTCTCAATGTGGTGGGATTGGAAGAGTGTGGTGTTTTTTGAGCTCCAAGGAACCGAACAATCAATTCGGATGTGTACTGTCGGCAATTGGACAGTTTGAACGAATCTGTCATCCAGAAACGTCCGGAGCTCGTCAATCGTAAAGGAGTTGTGTTCCATCACGACAACGCGAGACCACGCATATCTTTGGCGACCCGTCAAAAATTATTGGAGCTTGGATGGGATGTGTTGCCCCACCCAGCATACTCGCCTGACCTTGCGCCGTCAGACTTCCACTTGTTTCGCTCTCTTCAAAACTCCTTGCGTGGAATAACGTTAAATTCAGACGAGGCGGTAAATCAGCACCTTGTTCAGTTTTTCGCCAATAAAGACAGGTCCTCCTACGAACGGAGAATTATGAAGCTCACCGAAAGATGGCAAAAGGTCATCGAACAAAACGGAAAATATATCATTGATTGATCTTTGTTCTTTATATAAATAAATGACTTTGAAAAACATACAAAAAATACGCAATGACTTTTTACTCAACCCAATATAACACGCGAAGACCGCGACAAAAGTATCGTTTTCTACGTAAAAGTCTCAGCGCGCGTCTAAAATTAAAAAATTAAAAAAGAAAAGAACCACCTACGATATAAATGTACTTGTAGTAAACAACGTGTGCGGGCTTGCTCGACTGCGTGTTTCGCTGACGGCGCATGACGAACCGCGCGGAAGCAAATTATTCCGCGGGATTAAGGCGAACGGACGAGGGGTGGTTGGACACGCGAGAGCGACGGCGTAATTGGATATAGTCGGATCTCGCTCGGCAGCTAATCAGCATTAGTCAGTTTGCGTCGCGCGCCGGAAAGAGCTATGACAAATCGTGCCTATGTACGCGCGCCTACGTGCATCTCTTCGCACCTCCATCGTGTAACGAGATTTTTACGGGCCTGAGGACCGTTGCAACAACCGTGGGAAGATAATTAAATCGCGCTGTGTATAAATCGCCGCGTACGCATACAAATACAGATACACGCACCGATAACGGATTTCGAGACACCGGGATTTTTCATTCGCGCGAGAGACGCGTTTTGCCGTGTAAAACATTTCCTTCTATTCCCCCATCCATTCCATCGTCGCGAAAGAAAGCTGAAGATATCGATAATTACTTGGAGAAATTCTCAATCGCGCCTCGTCCTCAACGTGCTTTATAATTCAACCTCGACTCGTAACGCGAAACGTAACAGGGGGTCTCGCTTTTTGCCGATCCCTTAATCCATCCGATCGACGGGCTCGCGTATCTTAATCCCCGGGGACCCTTTATCCTGTCCGATCATCGCGGCGCCATTATCGATCGGACCTCGAATTATATCCTCCGATGTTTTCGTCCCGTCACGTGCGGAGCGGGACCGAAATGAAATCGAGTTGCAGCCATGAATGCAAGAAAGATCAAAGCGTCAGCGTTCATGATTCAATAGCGTCCGATCTCTGTTCCTCGTTAATCGAATTTATCTTCCGAGTGCCCCTAATCGTGGAACGAAGCGTCGTCGTTTTAGTCACGCTCCTTCATTCTTTTCATTCGCTCACTTGCTTCCCCCCTCGAAAAAGAAAAGTCGAATGGAAAAGAAACGCCCGAGAAAGGGACTATTTAAGCTCACAGCCGTTCGAAGAGATACACGATAGCAGCTCGTCTTTGCGACAGACCGTCTGTTTTTTTTTTTTTTTTTCCGGAGCTGCCGGTGACGAGATCCCGTTTTAACATTCAACGGTAACCGGTCGGCGTCGAGAAAAATCGATTGGCGTTAAAAAATTGATAGCAATCCTAAAAGTAGCAAGGCAGTTCTCTTAGAGGAGGATGGAATTACGGCTAAAACTGGATTTATGGCATTCCCACTTTAGTAATATTTTTTCGTTTGTGCGCATCGGTATACGTATTGTAACTCTGTATATTGTTTAAATATAATTTATAGCATATAAACTATTAATAAATATTATGATTTCATACACTTTTATGCACTATTGTGTCTCGCGATTGTGATTATTCGCTATTAGCGGTATATTAGCGGTATTACACACGTAATATCAACATTGAATTTCAAAGAGAGAATTATCGGTAACCACCGCAATGTAATTTTAAGCACGTGTCATTTTCTCGTTGATGCATTTATGTGCTCTTCGTAGATACATGAAATCAGATTAGTATCTATCGATATTATGTCGCGCTTTTAACATCCGTGTGAAAATATATGCGAGATAAATTAGCAGCAAATTTGCACAATCGCGTTGTAGAAATAAATTTCAATTAGTAATTCTACACACATGTCATACTTACAATACAAAATGAGAAAGAGATGTCGGACCCGATATTTCGTCGGGATGGCCGAGCCACGTGAAACGACATCGCGCAACGCGATTCCATCACGAGGGAGAAAGCTGCGAGTTCGAAGATCAGGAGGAGACGTGTCTTATTATAAGCCGCCGATGTCCGCGCGCGGGGTGAAACGCATCTTTCGAGAGACTCGTCGAGTTCATCGATCATCGACTCTCGTCGCGTCATGCGACATTCAAAGCTCCCGCGAGCCGCGCGCCGGACTCATTTTTGGAATGACCGCTCTCAATTAGCCGTTCCCCTCACGACTCTACCGGGTGTATCTCGCCGCGATATAAAAGAGACCGCGACAACAATGATGGTATTTTTTTTTCCGAAGAGCGTCGCGGCGACTGGTCAAAAATTACAAAAAGCGCGCAGCTTTCAATAATGACTTATATATATACATAGCTAATGAGGAAAATTAACAAATGGATTTCTTTTTTAATAGTAATATTATATAGTCACGTTCTCTCTCTTTATGCGTATTCCGCAAAGATCCAACTTGGCAGACGGGATAAATCGCTTCGAAACAGCTGGTGGTGATATACAATACAATGCGGGAATCGCGTTAACTGTTATACTCTATGGCGCGCCATAACGCCATAAATAATAACGCGCTCCGCATGTGTCGCACGTGTATCTAGGTCAATTAAAAATAATCGTCGGTGGTCGAAATTGATAATAATTTATGACCGATTCATCTGTCAACGCCTTCCAGATTGATCTATCTGAATGAAGACTGATGACGCGCGCGCGCGCGCGCGCACGGTTTTTGCTCTCGTATAACATTCTAGAGAACTATTGTTGAAAACTAATGACGAAAACTACGAAAACGCGTTATCTTTCCCTCCTCGCCGCGTATCACCTCCGATGCGGCTGTCGAGATAATTTATCAGCGGTAGCTTTAATCGTTTCGGATCTATAGCTCTCTCTTTCCCCTTTCCCTAAAATAATCTCTTGAAAGCTATAAATCCGGATTATACGGTTGTCTATATACTAGAACGAGGTTGACACATGTATATAAATAGGAGATCATTAATAATACGTTATATAACATCTGGTTTTCCATATCATATATATATATATTGGATGATTGCATAAGTTCGTGCCCGATTTTCATAGATGGCACTAAGTTACTGCATGGCGGAGTTCTATTGTTTTCGTGTGGTAATTGTTCCTTACACCGAATAGATGATGTTGTCTTACGTCAATTTAGCGTCAGACATTGTTCAGATAAGTCCATTTGTGCATAAGAGAAATCATTAAAAATGGAGAACGAAAGGTGCATTTGCGGCATGTAACGCTATATGAATTTCGGAAAGGCGTGAGTGTTGGGATTGCACAAAAAAATATTCAAAGCGTTTATTTGGACCGCGCTCCCGCTCTCCGAACAGTCAAAAAGTGGTTTGGCAGATTTCGAAATGGTGATTTCAACATGGAGGATCAACCCCGCTCTGGACGGCCTTCTGGCATCGATGATGACATTGTGCATGCCTTAGTGGAAAGAAACCCAAGGATTACAACTGAGGATATTGCTGAGAGGCTGAACATCGATAATTCAACCGCTTTTCGTCATTTAAAAAAGCTTGGATACATTTCCAAGCTTGATACGTGGGTGTCGCATCTCCTGACTGAAAGGAATAAGCTGCAGGAAAACTGCAGGAGTTGCAATGGGAAATTCTGCAGCACCCGCCATATTCTCCAGATATTGCGCCTTCAGATTTTTATCTGTTCCAGTCTTTGCGGAATAGTTTAAATGGCAAGAATCTCAATTCCGAGGAAGCTGTCGAAAAACACCTTACAAACTTTTTTCAAGAAAAACCAAGTTCTTTCTTCAAAAATGGAATCGACAAGCTTATAGATGGTTGGAAAACCATTGTAGAAAAGAATGGAGACTATATAATTGATTAATAAAAGTGTTATCTCTAAAATATAATCTATTGAAGTTTATATTTAAATCGGGCACGAACTTATGCAATCACCCAATATATATATATATATATATACCATACATAATTTTTTTCTAATACTGCTGTCCACCGTTTCCGTTGGTCGCGAGCGACGCAGTGATCACGTGCGTCAAGTGAGTGCGCGCACAGTTTGCAACGATAGTACAACGACGATAGGATCAGCCGCTTTAGCACGTTCTCGTCGCAAGTGGAAAGACTCTCTCTGTCTCTATATCTCAGGAGAGAACCGAAACGCGCGTCATATGCAACGCGAGCGCTCCGGAATTTCGTGCCGGAGGCCCGTATCTTTGAGGCGCATCGAGTCGGTCGAGTCAGAAGTTTCTACGGCTCGTTAGACTATCTCAGATCATAATCAACCGGCGCGGATGGTATTACGTTTATACGGCAACTTTTAATTAACACCGAAATGCTCCCCGTTCGCGTTTCGGCGCTGCGAAATTAGTCTCCCTGCTCGCCTGTCGTGGACGCGGTCGCATCTCTGGTCACGGGATTCTCTCTCATTTTATTTCGGCTCTACTTTCGCGCCACGTCGCAGCTCCGAGTTCCCTCCGCTTGTCGACGATGATACTTTCGGCAAAACTCGTCGGCGGCCTGTCACAGGCCGTAAGCTCCACCGTACCTATCGTGATTCCACGCCCGAACAAATTAGCGACATCCTTCTGAGTTAAGACTGATTATGTTGTTCTCTCTCTCTCTCTCTCTCTCTCTCTCTCTTCCGCTCTCCGCATATTCTCCCCATGTTGAACACAAAAAGATGGACAAACTTTTTCATTAGGCGTTCCTATCTTTCCTTTTATACACAAACGCTTTTCCGTCTGTCTTATGAGACGGCATCCGAAGAAACTTTCGAGCCCTTTAAAATGAACTAATTAACTATTCCGTTTACTCGATGTACATTTAAACCGTCTGTAGTCTCTTGGATCTACCGGGCTCTTCATCATTCCAGTTTGAAGAAGAAGCCGAGAGCTGAATGCATTCCGTTTGCACTTGGAAAAAGTATAATAACACTAACATCGTTGAAAAGCGTGCGTTAAAATATCCTTTTCTCTGAGATCGCGATATCCATTGATTCGTCGCTTTATTGTACAGTACATTTCAATCTCATATACTGAAATCTAGGTCGATGAAACGGCGGCACGGTTGCACAGTAAAGTGCCAGCGATCGGCATTTTAGCGTTTGATCTTTCGATAGAGGTATTAAATAATGTATATTCAATTGGTGCGCCGCGATGTGTGCGCGGCCAGAAAAGCGTTCGCTCGCGATCGATTTACATAAGTTCCATTCGTGTCTATCCTCTTTCGGATAGTGGCGAAATTCCATACACTGTATAAGAGATTGCGGCGAGATTTTCTGCGTCTTACCGCTCCGAACGGAGAATCGTCGTGCTCGATAAATAAAGGTGCCGATTGGAGCTCGCGCGCGGAGAGGGAACGAGAGTATTCAAAGGGAATTGGAGCGAGTCGTTGTGGTTTATCGGAGGCTCTTCTAGAGAAGTCAGAGATGGAAAGCTTTCTTTCTCTCTCTCTCTCTCTCTCTCTCTCTCTCTCTCTCTACATTGCGAATACTTTCGAACCAGAGAGAGACAGAGAGAACGATGTAGTAACATAAAAACTTTCGCGCCATTTTCTATTGTGATAAAAATAAAATAAAGAATTATATGAAATCTATCTATTTTTAAATCCTTCATTTTATTGTTGTAAATAAACTATAAATAGTAATAGAAATATAAAGAAAACTATCGTACTTGAATTATTGCTGTCTTGTATTGTGGTATGTATACTATATTTTTATCAAATTTCCAAATATCTCGCTAGTTACAATAAAAAATCATCCGTCCTCAAATTGGGATATCGAGACGTCGCTGCGTTCAATAATAATAATAATAATAATAATAATAATAATAATAAAAAAAAAATCCCTCTTAAATCCTTAGTGATCGAGACATTTCCGCCACCGGAAGTCCGCCGGAAAGGGACAGAAAGGGAAGTCGAGGTGAGATCGAACGGCGGCAGTAAAAGCGTCGCGGAAGGACGGCTCAAAGGGAAATACGGCCGGCGGCTTGTGGTTTACTAGGGGCTTCCCCAAGTGGAACTCGAACTCGCAAACACCGAAGTAACCCGATGGTACCCGCGGCGACGCCCCTCCCTCGACGACCAAGCTCATAGAAACTCGTTTACTTAAGCAAAAGCTCGGGCGCGCGCGCACGTTTGTATTCGGATCAGAGGAGCCGATGTCTGTACCTCTGCCCGGCACCGTGTTCCCATCGTCGCACACTTATCCCTCCTTTCCTCTTCCTCAGCTCGTCTAGATTTGATCAACCGCGGATACCCCGGTAACTCCGGGCGCGCTAATCGCCCTGACTCGTAATTAAAGCCGGCGCGTTACGTCGTGGGAAAGTCTTTTTCGCAAAATGCGTCGCATGGATACAAACGGCTATTGGTGCGAATTGCTTCAAAATAATTGCTCGGACAACCGAGCAATACTTAAACAAGCTTTTTCCCCTTTACGGTGGGCAAGAATATCGCGAATCGGGATTAATTAGCGAGTTCTTGCAAAAGCGAGCGAAAAGGAAATTTGTAGAACGTGTTAATTGTAGATTATTAGAGGCGGTCTCAAGAATTTTAAAAAATCTACGTTTTTTTTTTTTTTTTAATTAAACGAAATATTGATCGTAATAGCATGGATTTAAAAATTCGATATTTTTGTAATACAAAAATCACAAGAAAATCTGAGGCGATTAATTTGCAAACTTCCTTGTAGAATTGCAAATAGAAAGCAAATGCAAGATCATAAATACGTCTTATCGAGGCGAGCGCACAGTTTTTTCATTAACGACTCGTCGCACTTATAACGCCGAGCAATAAAATCGTTTCTATAAATCACTATTATTCGTTTGCGAACAAGACGGGGCTACAATTAAAACATGAATTATTCTTGCAGAATCAGGAGTGTTAGGCAAATGAAGTTGGAAAGGACGGCGAAGATGACGCTTTTAACTACAACAGTAACAACGTTCTTCTAAAGATAAAGATAGATAAATTTCTAAGATCTAATATCTTTTCTCTCTCATTTTGTCAGAAAATTGATATCTAAAATCGTTATAACATTCAAGATTGTAAAAGATTATAAATTTTATTCTTATTAAAAATAAAGTGGCGATATGTTACAAAATAAATAGACACTTTTCGCAAAACTGTCGTTTCTCTATTCTTGGTGAAAGATTTTAACGGTCTTGGCAAAAACAAGTATAAAAACATTCGCGATCATCCACTTCATTACGAGATAGCTACGTTGTTGACGTTAACATGTCAAATGAAGAAGTATTGTAGAAAATTTTATTTCCATTGCCATCGAGACGGTACGATAAAAATCTCCTGAAATCGTGCGCTCCGTTAACGAGCTCTTACCATGCAAGCAAATCCTTTGACGTAACGCCTATCTTGTTGCAAGTCGAGGTCAGATAAACGCTTTTACGATTTAAGACGTAACAACGTCCATCGTTGCACAGAGTACGCGTGTGTGTGTGTTTGATAACACCGATCCACTTCACGGAAATACTGTACAGGAGTGCTGCTTCAAGCGTAATGAATTGCCGACACGACGCATAAGATACTCAAACGTATGTACGCGATCTTAATATAAGACGGGGTTCTTTAAAAAAAAAAAAAAAAAAAAAAAGAGAGAGAGAGAGAGAGAGAGCAGGACTAATCCATCGCCGACGTCTCAACCGTCTTAGAACATCGAATTTACGAGCGCATCTCGTACGCGCGATAATCGTCTCATCGAAAGAGCTCGCGAAAGTGGTGTACTTTTAATCAGCTGTAAATCTCCGTTGATAAAATGGCGGTATACGCGCAAACGACCGCGCAAAAATGGATTAATGGATGATGCGGCCGACCCGTTTATTCGCGCGCGAAAAAGAATCCCGCGCCTATAAATTTCCTTGGCTGTCGATGACTCACAATCAGCAGCGTAATCAAAAGCTCGCATACACCGTACTATGCTAGGACGCGGAATTAGATCGCGCGCGGAATCTACATGGTGCCGTGTAACTTCTTTTTTTCGGCGACTGATTGCGATTTCTAATATTAGAGATTTAGCAAACGCCAATTTTTTCGCATGCTACCGAGATCGTTCTCGTAAATAACGCACTTCTATTTTTAATTTCTCTTTAAATAGCGGGATAACCCTAGCAAATGAAATTGATAAACTATGGGAAATATTATGTTGCGTGTAACGTAAAATCGATTGACAGATCGTGTTTTGAATTTTATCGGATCTTTCTCTAATTCGGAATATTTCTGCTTATAATTTGTATTTTTTAATATTTTTTTTTTCCTTTTTAAATTCTTATTAATCATCGTATTTTTTTAGCGCGTCGAGGAAGTAAATCAACGCGCTGCGAAAACCGGTTATCGATATGACAAGCGATATAATAAATTGACCGGGGTAAAGCCAGCGCTTTCCTTCGCGATGTTATAATACGACTACTGGTCGTCTGGCAGTAAAATGTCAGCGGCACGAAGGAATGAAATTAAGGAAACCTTCCGCGATAAAATAAAATACACGCCTTATCTTCCCTTTAATCCCGAGTCGACAACGTCTAATATACGCTCGAATGTAGCTGGAGAAGGAAGTATTTTTAGTTACAACGAATACACAAACCGCTTTAGTTTCTTCGAATAATATTCTTATACCATGCTTTTCATATGAAAAATCAGATTACGACAGAAATGCAATTTTATGTAAAAGATAAAAGCTCACGCGTGCTAGAAATCCATATTGTACGGCGTGACTGTGACAATCTGTTGCTTAACGCGGCTCGTGTCGCATATGTAGTACGAATGATATATCGCAAGCGTGATGGTCGATCAGGCTCTAATTAACCGCTAAGCCTCTTTGGGTAAGCGTATCGGTCCGCGCCAACAATGGACAATTCCCTTGTGCCGTTACATACGTGTGGCCCACGGCATCTAATGCTTGGATTATCGCGTTAGTGCGTCGTTCGAAAATGGACAATGCGGCGATCGATGTGCCGGCATAATTACTACACGATCGATATAGATCAATAGACCGATTCGCAAATTGCGCTTACCTCACATATTCCGAAACTCCTCACTCACTGAATATCGAAGGAATAAAAAGAGAAAAAGTTGCATCCACGAGAGTGCGAAAAAAGTGCACCCGGCGTGTCCGTGTCTCTTTCGCAGACATATGTAGATTTAAATAATCGTTGCTTTCGAATTTCGTGTTCGTTCGGCGTAATAATGTTTTAACAGAGAGAAGTCGAACTGTGTAATTTTTAGTAGTTAAAACGCGGTCTGCTTCCAAACTATGCTTGACGCACCGCAAAGTAACTGTTGCCGCGGTTTCGCTCAGCGAGAGTCCGCGCGTCCATCCGGTTGTTGTTAATATGCGAGACAAATTTAATGTATAGCCAGAGGGTGTCGTACGAGTTCGTAATAATTGCCATCGCCATTAAGTTACGTTAATGTACCGCGAATGCTATTTTATGATAAATATGCCACAATATATTTGATCGAATCGCATGACTTGCGCTACGTAATTATCGCTATTATATAGTTAAATTTTGTATGCAATATACAATATATAATATATATTAAAATTTATTTATTTGTCCAGTGTAAAATTCAAATATTACTACCTTTATAGTAATTATAGACGAATTGAAATTAGATATAGATAAGTTATTCATTTTTTACGCACGAAGATAAACGAGATTAATACCCGTATTCATAGTCCGTTCTTGAGGAATAAGGATTCCTTGTTCCACGTTTCATAAACTTTCCTTGACCGAACAAGGAATCTTATTGGCTCCCTTATCTCAAGGAAGGTCACGAGCTTCCTTGAGGCGTGGATGTGACTTTTTTAGCAGACGATACGCAGAATATAACCAAATATAACCTCCAAAAGTTAGTTTCGTTACATTTGTGGTTTTGTGGTTATTTGTTGTCGCGCTCTCAAACTGAAAGTGTATAAAGGAAAAGGGGATAATGGACAATGAATTTTTAAATGATTCTGACGATGGATCTGAAGACAAAAATCCAGAGAATCGGATTCTGTGGCGGATTCCGAAAAGATACATTCGCGCGATTGGGAAAATCCCGTGGAATTTTTTGAAGATACGAAAAAGTTTTCATATGTATTACATGAAATTAGTTGCAGGCAGCATAAAACGGTGCTGCCTCCAGTCGGTCACTAAAAATCCCTAAAATATTCCTTCCTTCTGAAAGGGAGACTCGAGGTCCATCTATGAAACAAGGTGGCCTTGCAGATTCAAGGAATCCTTCATGGAGGCTTCTTCCGTCCTTAAAATAAGGAAGGACTATGAATACCGGTATAAGATATACATTTTAACGGAATCAAAAGAATTCTTGATTGCTAAAATAGAAAATAAATGTTTATTTTGCTCTTTTGACATCGCGGGATTTGAAAAGATGTAAATTTCTGCGCTTTATGGATTGGCAAATGGCACATCGTAAATAAATTGCGGTTTCCATTAGGATAAACGAAACATGCGTACATGGTATTGCGAAGTGAAAACAGAGATCAACGCAATGCAGTGTTGGTTAAAAATCGATTGCCACGATACAAGGATTATATCCGTTCACCTTTGCAACAAAATTAACGCGTTTTTCATGCGTGTCTCGTACATCGTTGATAATCAATTCTTCCATTGATTTTTTTCTTTTTTTTTTTTTCACGACGCAAACATATTCCTATCTCGCAAATTACGTATATGCTCTTAGGATTTATAATGTTTTTATATAAAGCAAAAACTGGATTATTTTATCTCTCAAATAAAGCGACGAAACGTTGATAACCTAGTCTAGTAATAATCTAATAAAGTAAAAAAAGTTGAAACTTGCAAAGATTATCCCTTAAACTTTTTAGTCGGGGAACTAAAGCGTTATTTTATTTAGTGTCCTTATATGTGAAGATCTTCCAATGTAAAGAAACATGAAAGACCAACTGGAGTTTCTCAGGCGGATTCGTTCGCGATCTCGTTTCTTTTCAAAAAAGAAAGAGAGAGATAGAGAATATGCCATATACCATCGCTCGTGAATAACGCAAGGAAGCGAAACAAATTTTCCGAATAGCTTTTGAAGCATAGCGAAAGTATGAGTGTGTATTACACAATTTATATAGTATCGATCTCGATCGATGTGCGCGTGCACGTATGTTTGAAACATTGATAATCATGCAGACGCTTGCGACGCGCGCGATCCGTTCGAACGGTAGTAAAATTAACGGAGGTGTAAAAGGGATTTCTCGCGCGACGCGTCGCGGATGAATGAGCGCGTCTTTTTTTTTTTATAGTCAGCGTAGTCGTAAAAAAAAAGCCGCTTTTATCGACGTTCGAAAGAGCGCTCTCGCGTCTGCACCTGCCCGTCAAACATAATTATTTTGGCGCAACATCCTGGCCCGGCAATTGCGTCGCGCATCGCGAGACAGGCCGGCAACATAAAAAAAAGGCACACCGCAATTTTCCGCATCGTTAAAAACTTATATAATATTCGACTACTCCCCTATCGAGGGATAGAGATGAGGAAAAGTGTTGCGCACTTGGTCCATTAAATTAGCCTCTCTCTTCTAATCGATACAAGTAAAATGAGGAAATTTCATTTCGAGAGGTTTTCGGTTTAAAGTCGATGAAAATCGCGACGCGGATATTTTATCCAAACGACAAAGACGCGGGGAAGTTGCATGATTGCATAAGTTCGTGCCCGATTTTCATAGATGGCATTAAGTTACTGCATGGCGGAGTTCTATTGTTTTCGTGTGGTAATTGTTGCTTACACCGAATAGATGACGTTGTCTTATGTCAATTTAACGTCAGACATTGTTCAGATAAGTCCATTTGTGCATAAGAGAAATCGTTAAAAATGGAGAACGAAAGGTGCATTTGCGGCATGTAACGCTATATGAATTTCGGAAAGGCGTGAGTGTTGGGATTGCACAAAAAAATATTCAAAGCGTTTATTTGGACCGCGCTCCTGCTCTCCGAACAGTCAAAAAGTGGTTTGGCAGATTTCGAAATGGTGATTTCAACATGGAGGATCAACCCCCCGCTCTGGACGGCCTTCTGGCATCGATGATGACATTGTGCATGCCTTAGTGGAAAGAAACCCAAGGATTACAGCTGAGGATATTGCTGAGAGGCTGAACATCGATAATTCAACCGCTTTTCGTCATTTAAAAAAGCTTGGATACATTTCCAAGCTTGATACGTGGGTGCCGCATCTTCTGACTGAAAGGAATAAGCTGCAGGAAAACTGCAGGAGTTGCAATGGGAAATTCTGCAGCACCCGCCATATTCTCCAGATATTGCGCCTTCAGATTTTTATCTGTTCCGGTGTTTGCAGAATAGTTTAAATGGCAAGAATCTCAATTCCGAGGAAGCTGTCGAAAAGCACCTTACAAACTTTTTTCAAGAAAAACCAAGTTCTTTCTTCAAAAATGGAATCGACAAGCTTATAGATCGTTGGAAAACCATTGTAGAAAAGAATGGAGACTATATAATTGATTAATAAAAGTGTTATCTCTAAAATATAATCTATTGAAGTTTATATTTAAATCGGGCACGAGAGAGAGAGAGAGAGAGAGAGAGAGAGAGAAACTTATGCAATCACCTAATAATTAAAACAGAGAGCCGGGATTCTTCCTGTAAAAGAGATGATCGGTTTATTAGATCAAACCCATCGAGAAACGGAAGAGGAGCGAAAGAGAACGGGGCTCGTATAAAGGAGAGATCGGTAGGAAAAAAAATAAAACTAGTTCAACATCGCAGCCGTTACTGAAGTTACTCTGCCGAGGTTTATGGCCCGACACGAAAAGTGTATACGCCAAAAAATATCCGGATTTAACCAGTTTCGCCCCATCCTCCTTCTCTCGTCTTTCTTAAGGTCTTCCTCTTCTCGTCTAGAGAAATCGTGCACTTTTTCCTTCACGTACTCGTTACACATTCGCGTATCTTTCCTTCGTCTCGCTGCGGTTTCTCCGCGTCTGAATGTAACGGGCGCGGCGTTAAGTTTCGCGGTCACCCCGAGGTCGACGGCTTTGTTTCGACTAACCCGAGTGCATCGTTCCCACGAAATCCGTGACACGCTCCCTTAAATGTCCTTTTACCTCTTTACGTGCTTTTATACCGCGTATCACCTCGTAACGTTTAATTAGCGCAAATACATATAGACGATATTAGTAACAAATGCTATTTGTTACATCTTGTCAGAGATGAAAATAATAAAATGAAGCTGCATCAAAAGTTGTTTGTAGTCAATTTTTCGCGGATTCGTTTTTATTTACAAAACGCGTTCTGCGTGAGATAAGAGCCATAAATTTGTTTAACCGTATTCAAAACTTGTCGCAAACATTATTAAAAGGAAAAAAATTATCATTTTTTAATTAATACATAAAAACTATTTGTTATATCTTTTTATAATCTTATTTTATACGATGTGTGTACCGACGTGGATCGTTTTATTATAACAAAGTAAAAAATTTAACAAATCGACGATCCGCAAGCAATACAAGTTAAAGTCAAATGTATAAAATAGCCGAACCATCGAAATTCGCACAGTTAAAAACAAACGCAAATTACATATATTGCGCAAAAATTATACAAAAACCAACGAATCCGATACTAAAGGCTGCACAAGTTTATATTACCAATCACGATTGATTATTTTTCATTGACCATGCGAGAGATAAATTTGATCCACAGACGCAGCGAAAAAAAGAGGGGAAAAAAAAAACGCTCAAAGTCGAGACGACTATCCACGCATTTTCGCAAACAGCGTTTATTTTACCGGAATTTATTCGTGCAGGTCTTTGTATACGCGTCTGTCGTCGAATGAATGTTTGATTAAAAGCTATGAACGTTGGTAGCTCAGCGACCAATGTTCAGAAAAACTTTGGGAAAAATATTTTGCGTTTAAACACGCTAAATTGCAAATATTTCTGCCTTTTACCGCGACTATCTAAATAAATGTATTCCAAAGAGAATTGATATAAATATCGTATAAAATGCTATGAGCAAAATTCGTCAAATGTTGATCATCGATGAAGACTTCCGTCAAATATATGTTATCTTAAGACGACTGTTAAAAAGGATACCTATACTATTACTATCGAGTATCTTTTCGATGGCCATACATTAAAGAAGAATCATCGCCGCGAAGAGTAAATTAAGCGAGCAAAGATTAGAGGGAGTTGAAGCGTATATAATGGCGAAGAAAAATGAATATACGAATTAGACGAAAGAGGAAAAAAAAAAAACCGGTGAAAATGCGAGGATATTGTAAATCATTTGTTTAAATCACCGCGAGAGAAGCGAGCGGTGGACGTTGAAGTATTCGGGTTTATAATAACGACCCGGTTGGAGAACGTTAGGGATACCAATCCAACGGTGAATAAATCAAGTTAGAGTTCCTCGTGCGAGGGAGGTGGCAAAGGGAACGATCGCTTGCAATTAATATCACGGTAAATATTGTGGTTAGCGCGGAATAACCCGGGTTGTAATTAACGGGACGCACCAAATGGATTTGAAATTCAGATCGCACGCTGGAGCGATTGTAATATCCTCACGCGCGATAACTATGCGACATTATTATACGCAACCTAAGATGCCGCTGAGAGACACACGCATACCGGGCCGCGATGCGTTTCCGTCTCGACCAGTCGATATCCGCAATAATCGCGTGTCTCTAATTTCAATCGATGGTTACGTCGACGCGTGTATCGTCTAATAGTAACATAATAGGATGTCGAATAATCGAATATCAATGTAACAAAGTGTCATTGTATACGACGTTCTATACGGAGATAAAATTAACGACGTTTTATTTAGATAAGGCAAAGATTTATCTTACGACAGGCAGAGTAGCTATTGTATAACAATGGCGAGATAAAAAACGAGGAAGAAAGAAAAGACGAAAAACACTATCAAAATGCATTCATATCACTCTCAGAAAGGATTTCTGATAACGAGACAAAAAATATTCTTCACATATTTAAACGTATCGCAACCTTATGCGGTATAAAAATAAAACAATTTTAAAATTAAATCGATAATTGGACCGTTTATTTTGAAAGTGGTGCAAGTCCATTTTCTTTTGTTTCGAGAAAATTAAATGTTAGCAGATCTGACAATTAAAAAATATAGGTTAATTATGTGAAGTCTGGGAATGTTTGTACTAATTTATCAATATGTAATTTGATTATATAAATTTCTTTTAGGCGAATTTAACTAAAATAATATATATTTCCAGGCTGCAAATGGACTTACGCCACTTTCATAATTAGTCAATTGTAAATATTATTTAATTTCAATTTTGAAATAACAAATATCACTTAAAATATATTTCATATTAATCCAATTTTGTTTATAAATAATAACAAGAAATAAAATAGAATTAGTACTTTTTATTTTGAACGTTAATTATATTTATATATTGTTAAACTTAACACAAGATATTGGTATTATTAATTATTTATGCTCTTCGTGTGACAGTGTTTTGAAATATTCATGATGCACAGGAGGTATATAAGGTAATAGCTGCTGCGTATCCTTATATTTTTCGTATGTAATAGGCCTGGCATCGTGACGGAAATTGGACTTACACCACTTTCATAATCAATGGTTACGCAATTTCTTTTACCGGCCAATTTTAAATTGAACAGAGCATTAGCATTTTTTAAGATATTAAATACTAACTAGTTATAAACAAAAAGTTTACACTAAATTAAGCATAAATTACGTCATATCTCATTTTTTTAAAAAAAGGACTTACACCACTTTCAAAATAAACGGTCCAATTTCTTTTCTTCTCTCTCGAATTAAATAAGATTGTCTTACTATCTTGAGACAAGAGTAACATGTACATATCTAAGCTTATATATTCTTGCGTTTAGAATAACTTGATGTTAGATCGCTACAAATTTCCATCTTCATCTTTGTGAGAAAATTAACGGGATAGCACCAAGAGCATTTTATTCTAGATTTAAGAATTTTTCATTTAAGATTAAAATATTCCTTTTTCAATAATAAATATGATTGTCGCTATATCGATCCTATTTTATGATAGATTGAAGAGTAATAGCATTAGATCCGGAAATCTTTTCTGTGGGTGATCAATTTATCATCGCGTCATTATTCTCAATCGTGCCGACGTGCCCGTAGACAAAAATATCGTCAGTGATAAACATGCGCGATAAGTATTATTCCAAGCGTAGAGAGAGAAAGAGAGAGAATGAACGCGACAGTCATAGCTAATGCTTTCAATCGGTACACAATTGTTTATTCACGTTATAAATCAGAGATTTAATCCGATATAATTGCGACGTAAAAATTTTATTTTTGACCATGTAATTATATTATGGGAACGTATACGCGCGTTAAATTGTATCTTAAACAAAAATTTCTTTGACTTGAAAATAACGCGATTACGTGCGTATAAAATTCTCGAGTACGCCGATCGAAACTGATGACGTCGCTCTCGGAGAATCGTGATTTACGATATCAAGAATATCTTCCTCCGAGCGCATCGATGTACACGTACGTAACCTCTTTTCGCGAGGGTATACATATACACGCGCAATCTCGTTTCGAAAGTGCATCTCGAGATGGTGGCAGGCGCAACTTGGCGAAAAAATCCCGCTGCGCTTTAGCCGGAGAACGTCTGTAATAAGTTTTCGTCGCAAAAATTTACGGCGACAGACAGATGCCGAATAAAATTGCCGTTTCGTCAAGTGCGGCGATGGTCAAAGGCCACATTTTACACGTGGGCGATTGACAATTCATCGACGAGACGAAGGAGAGGAAGCGTAAAAAGATAGAAGGAACTCGCGTAAACGATACCGATACACCCAATCCAAATAAATCAGACTCGACGTAGCAGATTCTGGCCAATCGAACCGTCGAAAAGCGAGAACGTGGAACGACACGGCGTAAAAAAAAAAAAAAAAAAAAAAAAAAAAAAAAAAAAAAAAATCTCTGCGTGCAAGCCCGATTTATCCGACCGCGGAATGAAAAGTTGACTCCGCGAAATTTCGCTGTGTGTAGATTTAAATACCGCGAATATCACGCGAATATTCGCTCTTTGAAAACATAGACCGGAGCCGCCGCGTGCGTCCCGTTATATAGTGATGTACGATCCACCCGCTCGGATATACATGAAAATACAATTCGGGATAAAATTGCGGAAACAAACGAGCTAACAAAACTGCGGGCGTGTTTCTCTTCAAAGGTGGATTTAAAAAATCTAAATCCCATAGAAACATCGTTCTCGAAGAAAGAGATTTATTTCTGTTACACTATATTGAAAAAGAAAAAAGGAAAAAGAGAAAAAACTTGCCCGAGACAGTTTTCGATGCCTAGACGGAGAGAGAGAGAGAGAGAGAATCGCTTGTCGACGAGAAACTTCGCTAAAGATATTTCCTCGAAGCGCTTTGCATAATATCGAAGAGCGTTTTCTTGAAATCGTTTCTTGTTCCGAATATCGTAGCGATACATCAAAAATTCATGAAACTCGAAAAGAGATGGTCCCCGCTCGTTTCCTAAAGGGGCACATTCCAGGGGAAGCGATTGCGTGGGTAAACGCGAAGGGGCACGAAAGATACGAACGGGCGCGATCGTGCCCGTTCTCCCTCAAGAATAGGCGTGCGCTAACCGACAATCTGTTATACGAGCGTAACTCGGACAAACATCGCGATCCGAGATCGCACGTGTCGAAAGTTACGACCGGTTGCGTTTTCGTGATAAAATGACCGCGCGCGTGATCGCCCGTTGCCGCGGACTTTCTCACGCTCGATATATTGTCTGAATTTTTACCGACGCATTCTGATTTAAGAAGGAAAAAAAAAAAAAAAAAAATACGACTTTGTGTGTTTTCTCAATAACGTAATTTTTTCAATATTTAACCTTTCAAATGCGTAATGCGAATTTTTTAAAAACTTTTGAAACTGAAAATTTTTTCAGCTAATAGTTATATAAACATATCTATACTTTAATTATTCTGCATTCAATTTTTCAAACCCGTAACAATTTGCATGTTTGCATAAATATGTTTTTTTTTTTTTTTAATTATTAACGCGAATTGTTTTTGATGGTCAGCATTTCTCACCATTACATATGTTTACATATGTTTTTATATTATTGTTACCTCAATTAATCCGGCCGTTAGCGCGTTACGAGCAAATATTATAAATATTCTATAATATTTCAATAGCAAAACAACAGTAAATATAAGCTGCCGCGTCGAAACAAAGATTTTTAATGAGAAAGTCGGTAAAAGTTTTCCATTGAGATGGACATAGAACCAAAGAGGTTGAAAGGCTTTTCGAGGTCCCGCTCTCTTCTTTTAATACTTAGCTTAGTGGAGTACGTGCTTTAATGCGAAACAAAGAAGGAAAGGCGATCAAAGGAAGCACTTAACGTCAGGTCGACCGAATAGTCACGACGATCGCGGACAATAATATCATAGCGGCATCCATTCCAATGAATTTCCATTTTCCATGCTGAATATATTACACGGCGACAATATATTACCCGTTTATTCCTCACGAGACCGCATTTAATTTGGCATTAACTGATGGTATTTTCTTTTGTGCGCGTACATATGCGAAATAATTAAATTTCCCCAAAGATAATTCAATCTTCGTCAAAATATGACATTATACA
Organism: Polyergus mexicanus; assembly: GCF_030449975.1. Taxonomy (NCBI): domain Eukaryota; kingdom Metazoa; phylum Arthropoda; class Insecta; order Hymenoptera; family Formicidae; genus Polyergus; species Polyergus mexicanus. Next base: position 4,270,095 of record NW_027223327.1, on the reverse strand, counting down.
ATTACCTTATTCAATTAAGTTCTCGTTTTATACCTATGTTCAAAGCTGATCGAAAATTAGCAATGCGAAGATTAAGATGGATGGACATTTTTGCGGTAACTTGAAGTCACCGCAAAAATTGCTTGTCGTGCCTCGAGAAAAAAAACGTTGGCTCCTGTGGTAGAAAAAAAAATTAAATTTTTTACGACTATCTCCAGACCACAGACGAATATTCACGCTGTCGGCAACTGACATTGCGGGAATGACTCTGATAGACCGCAATCGTAATAAGCGCGGCAAACATAGTGGAGCTTAACTACATTGTGAATTTTTAACGCTTTTTTTTTTTTTTTTTTTTTTAAATGCGAAACTTTATGTGACGAACGAGCGTGTGCGTTGGGCTCGTTTTTACGAGTGCGTGAATGAAATCTTTACAACGAACGAGCGCTGAGTCCGAATGTTGAATCGAGTTACGTCATCAATTTTTGTAAAAATAATGTTAAAGAATAAAAAAGAATATTTAAAAAATCAAGCTACGAGAATTTTGTCTCTTCTTGTCTGTTAAAAAATTATATGTTCATCGTTCATGGCTAAAATTTGATTACACAGCTTGTTATTCACCGTTATCTATCAAACAGTGCTTGATCGCTAAAATTGACGATCGGCAGTTTCTTCACAATAGAGTTTAAATTTATAAATTGCCCCGCGACGATCCAATACATCAAAAGTTATAAAATACTAATTTCTTTTTAAGAGAAGAGGAAACTTTCATCGGGATCCATATTTTTTTCCCCTTGAACAATCCCCGGAACGATTGTCTTCGTCTTATCGTTACGCTCTTACGTTCGACCTCTTAATAATAAGGAACAAAGTTAGAAAATGCCATGATGACAAAGAGGGCGGTATTGATAAGGTGCCCTGTTAATAACGGCGCTATTAGCCACCCTACGCGAGACGATGCAGCTGCTTTTCTCGAAGGGTGAGTCAGGGCGATCGGTGACGCGAAAGAAAGTACGTTAAGCGCGAAAATCAATTTTCGTCGGGGCAGCGACGTTGAGAATCTGCACGGGCGTTTGGAAAAAGCGTCGTAATCGCCCCTTAACGATCATTGGATCACGCGGGAGAGCCCGATGCTATCGGGATGCTTGCTTTTGCGCTCGCGGAAAAAAGTCACGAAGAACGGAGACTCGCAGAAAAAGATCAATCGATCGACGGGCCGATTCGACGAGCCTGTTCGCGTCAGAGAGACGTGAATCCAAAATAACTTAGCCGATAATACGGTAATTCCATAGCGCAGTCGAAGGAAGCGAATTAAACGATCCGTTCGCGGCGGAGGATCTGTGGAAACCGCGTTGGAACCGGGGCGGAAATTGGGTTCGAGTCCCCCGGGAATTTCAGTCTCCCTCCCCTCTTCATCGTTACGAAGGTTCACCACTCGGCTTATTCGCTTTCCACCTACTACCTCCCCCACCGCCATCCGCAACGATCTTATTGCGGGATCGGAGTAGTCCTTAACTGGAGATATCAGTGGCAGTTTCCGAGATTTCCCTACCAAATAAAACGTACTCTCTCGAGAGTTTTCAGAATAACGTGGCCCCTTTCTCGGATGCTCGTGAAGCTGTTTCATCCGCGTATGGCGTACCACATTTGCAAGAAAAGAACGTACGAAAACGCACATCTACATCGGCACGACCGGCATCGAGCGCAGTTATCCAATAATTCTCATCACGTTCTGTCAGTAAATTCGTATTTTATAGTGTATAGACGTGCATACGCAAATTTTATTTATTAATATTGCATAAAGAGAGTCCGACAAAATTTTTCATTATAAGAGAAAGAAGCAAACGTTCTCCGCTAAAAAAAAAAAAAAATAAATAAAAAAAAGGCAAATGTTTTTTTCGCAAACAAGAGAGGCGTCACGAGTCTCGTCTATCTTTCCGCACGTACGCTATTATCATTAGTATAGCGGCTAAGCTATACCGGAATTACTGGAATATCGATAGCAAATTTATCGTAAAATTTATGTATCTGATAGTTTTACAGCATCTTGAAACATTCGCAACTTTACGAGAATAGCGATCGCATCGCGATGCGTTTATCCTAAACGCATATTCGACACGTGAATACCGAGTTGCCGAGTGTGTCTCGATCATTGTTGCGCGACTGCGATTATTATTTTTACAACTGATTTTACGAGTTTCCGCATTCGCGTCGAATAAAGTACTTTACGCGCTTCCACAGGCATTTCTTTGTGATGGAAATAAAAATTAAAGTTTAAAGTAAAATAGAAAAAAAGAGTAAGTTTTAAAGAGTCTCTTTGGAATGTCGAATTATTTAATCCTCTTTAGATTATAACGAAGAAACGACTAAGACAACGTCGTCTGAGAAAGTATATCGTTCTCGGGAATTCCGGCGAAACTTTTCGCATCTCGGTGTCGTCCCAAAAATCCTTTCTTCGGTAATACCGGAGTAAGTATCACAAAGGGGTCTCGTTGCGTTGCACGTTACGAGGGATAAACGAGAGCTGTAGCGTGTTGCAAGAACAACTAGGCACTTTTATTAAATCCTGCCGGATCGCCGAAATGGCAAAAGTTCGCGACCGGTCGTGTATTTAGTCGAGGGTGGTTTACCGAAGCGACGCTAAATTCGTCCGCAAGTGTAGCGTGTTCTATTATGTCGTATATCAAAGACGTCACTGTCAATTCGCCGTTGTAAGAAGAACGGTGAAAATCACCGAAGATCGAATATATGATATCTCGTATTAGAATATCCCTTTGGATATTTCTCGTGTCAAACGGAAAAAAGTCACACGCGCGATTTCCGCTTTTAATATCGGTTTTATGCTCGATTAAATCCCAGTTGGTAATTTCGACATATCTATTGATGAGACTCGTGACGATAAGCGGAGCAAGTAGCTAGATGTCTGTACCAGGCGGACAGGTTAGTAGCCGGGGGCACTTTGCACCAGCCGTCTCGAAAAGATTAACGACACTCCCTCCACTGACTGTATATGTGCGCAGCGAAAGGAAGGGGAGGATACTCTCGCATCCTATTAATACATTAGCCGTGAGCCACCCTATCTCGACGACCCTCTCGTCGCACGCGCTCGACCGTCGACACCGTTCATCGGTTGAAGTGTCGCTCGAGCGTGTAAGGCGAGCGCTTTTCCTCGAGAGCGAAGCAACGCCGATGATGGCTCGAGAGCTCGTCAGCACTTGGTTGCATTTCTCTCGCAAATTTTATTGCCCGGACGATCGAACGACGATGTCGTTTCGCGAGAGATCGCTTCCTCTCGTATTCTCCTCTCGCGCGTACTCGCGTTCACCGCGACATCGCGCATACATCGTGCGCTTCTTGCCTTTCGTCGGATCTTCCTTAATTATGTTTCTGACTTTTATGAACAACGAGGATTCCCAACATTAGCGATTCTCGAAGATCGAGTTCACGATGCTAATTTAATGTTGACGCTCTGGGAAGCTCCACTTTGCGCACGGAGATGCGTCCGATTACATTATGTTGCACAAAAGCTCGAAGGACTTTAGAAGTTAGCGACTTAGACGAGGTAAAAATAAATGTTCCCGATACGATGTAAAACTTTGGAAATTTTATTATCGCTCGGAATGAAGAATTAATTTTCGCGAGAGGATCGAAGAACCCATGTAATTGTTCGGAGAAATATTTGATTGAAACGCTCTCGTATCTTAACCATTGCATTGTATCGCGGTTAACGAATCATACGCGAATCATCCGTTTCTGCAATTGCTATGCCGGAAATGAGACCGGGAACGAAAATCGACCGCGTTACGATACGAGAATCACGCGATTTGTCCGTGCAGTCGCTTCGGTCGGATGATCGCGTTTCTATACCGTATTGCGCGAGAGAGAGAGAGAGAGAGAGAGAGAGAGAGAGAGAGATGAGAGGGAGAAGAGAGGAAAAAAGAAGAGAGAGGAAGAGGAGGGAGAGAGAGAGGAAGGAAGGGATAGAGGAGAGCACGGTAGAAGGCACAGGAGGAGAGAGAAGAGAAAGAATTGGAAGAGAGAAGAAGGAGACAAGAAGTAGAAAGGAGGACGAGGAGAGGGAAAGGACAAGGAGGAGAAGAGAGGAGGAGAGAGAAGAAGAGAGGAATGGAGGGAAAGAAGGCGAAGGAAGAGAAGGTGAGCAGGAGAGAAGGAAAGGACATAGAAGAGAGAAGAAAAGAGGAAGAAGGGACAAGAGGAGGACTAGAAGAAAGAAGGAAAAGAATTGTAGTGTGGAGAGGCGTGGAAGGAAAAGAGCCGGAGGAGAGAAGGGAAGTTTTGGTAGAAGTAATGGAAGAGGTATTGGGGAGAAGGGTAAAAATGAGAGGAGTAGTGGAAGGAATAGGGGAGGGGAGGGGGGGAAGGTATTATTAGTGGAAATGGATAAAGAAGAGGACAAGGACGAGATATTGGAGAAAAGGAGTGAGATAAGGAGATTGTGGAAGATAGGCGTGGACGAGGACTTAACGATGGAGGAGAGAAGAATGTGATGGAGGATGGTAGAAAAAGCGAAGATGGAAAGAGGATGCGGAAGAAGCGTGGTGGTAAGCAACAGAAGGATTTGGATAGACGGGAAGGAATGGACATGGTATAAGAGAGAGGAAGTAGAAAGAAGTTGGAGTTTCGTAAAGGTTCGGGTACGCTCCTTAAAAGCGCCTTGAAACCCTTAGGGGACCAATAAAGCATTACATACATACATTTGTTTAATAATCGCTTTACCATGAACATCCTCTTTCTAATTTTATACATCCCATATGAAATATATATTATAATGATATAATAAAATTGAAACGATAATAATTTTGATGAATTTTCATCTTTCGATATAGTTGATGTAACCGAACGTTTACCAGTGATAATCTTCTCGTGCTCTTTTCGTTTCGGCGCTTTTTGCGAAACACAAAAATGAGAAGAGTCAACAATAAAATATTATTTTTAGATTAACACATATTTTTTTTTATATTTCTACAGATGTTAGTTCAGACGTACGATATCGCGGATTTGTCATCGATTGCGCGCGATTTGATGGATAGCGAGATAGCGTGATGACGAAACCGCTGTTCGGCATGAGACTTATCGCCACTCGAGATCAGCGGGCGTTAGCGAACCGAAAAAATACTTAACGTGAGCTTTGGAAATGTTTTAAATGCGAGATATATAAATGCAAACGCGTCGATAAACATCGAAATAAGTATCTCGCGACTAAATAATTCGAGCAATAAAAACGCCCACAAGCTTTGATACTATAATGTTTAATGCGATATCGTCCTGATTTCTCCGCTAATTCGTACTATTTCTCAACACATAATTATATACAAGTCGTAGAAAAGAAAAGAAGAAGAAGAAGAAGAAGAAGAAAGAGGAAGAAGAAGAAAGAGGAAGAAGAGGAAGAAGAAGAAGAGGAAGAAGAGGAAGAAGAAGAAGAAGAGGAAGAAGAGGAAGAAGAAGAAGAAGAGGAAGAAGAGGAAGAAGAAGAAGAAGAAGAAGAAGAAGAACGAATCGTTAAGTCCCGCCATTCTCTCCACGATGAGAGCACGATTGCTGCGGAAACGTTGCGTGTACTCGGTCGAAGCCCGCTTTTACCAGGAAAAGAAGTTAAAAACCGGTAGCGCCGCGGCGTTTTCGCGGAGGACTATTTTTCTTTTCGATTTTCTACAAAATGCAAATTGGTTTTCGCGCGTTCGCAGAAGTCTCGCTTCTCCCGGAGGGGAACAACCGAGGGCGCCTCGTCGCGTGACCATGTTGCGGCAATGAGAATCGCTCTCTTATTGCCGGGATCTAAAGTAGTTTCTTGAAACGATCGCCGTAAATATCCAGTCTACTACCATGTACTTAAGTTTAAGAGAACGGCTGTCGCGCGGAGTTGATTTTGTCGCGATTCTCGAATGAATTCCGTTCTCGTGACCAGAACGGTACAAGTTCGAGCTTCCATTTTCGGTATATTGTAGAAAGATATATAACTGGCGTACAACGTTCGCCCATCACGAATCGCAACTGCAGTTACACAAGCCACTGTATAGCCATTATCATTGCGGCTATACATATTCACGATACATAACGCTTTCGTCGCGCGATCATCATTCGCAAAAATGCTGAAATATTTGTCGGATTTCACGGTTGCATTTGTCACGATCTATGGCACGCGTGTAAGTTTTATTTATACATGTTTTTGTCGACACAAATTCCGTCTGTCTGTTTATCTCGATAGCCAATATCTCTATAATTGTCGACAAAATGATTTATTATTATTATTGTTCGCGTGAGGAAAAAGAAAAAATATATTATAAGAATCAAGTTGAGGGAATGTGAATTTCTGCCGAAGAATGGATATATATGTATGCAAATTTACCACGCTACTCGAAGAATTTCCGATCACAAAGCATCTAACGTCGACACCGAGATGCAATCGTTTTACGAATTCGCCAAATTTCTAATTTTCTTTTACACAATCGCTCGGCTCGCAGGCACCTCGGATTTTTAAAAAATACAGAGCAATGTTGTAAAATCGGAAAATCGGCATGCGATTCATGCGAAACGAAATCTGCTGATGCCATCGTTCAGAATGCACATTCTATTCGTTATAGATGAATATATTCTACGCGACTAACGCGATGAAATATCGTTACAATAAAATATTAAAAAATTTTCTCTAATATAATGCTGTTCCACAAAACACCGAAATAAAAAAAAAAAAAAAAATCAAGGGCAAGATTCCCTTGGCATATCCTCGAATGAGACACGTGAGTGCGACGCTGTCCCACCCTCTGGAGGATCGTTAATAATAATCGCGTGTGGTGAATGCGAGGACGATGCTATCACGAGAATGTGTGTACTCTATATATATATATATATATCTACCCTTGTATATAATATTCAACAGCGGCGCTCATTGTACAGCCTTTGTGCGGATGTTGTTGCATCGCTGTCCAATTTAAGAAGATAATAAACCGACGATCAAAGATACTCTTTTTCTTTTTCAAAGACACCCCTCCCCTCTGTTCGCACATCCTCCTCCCGGCACTCTATATCGGCCGCGGGAAGAATGGAAAGGACGTTATTGATGGTGGGCCAGGGAGGCCCGCACAGAGAAAAAGAAACGGGGCATCGTCGCCTCCCTCGTCTGGAAATCGCGTGAAAGAAGGACGGAAAACGTTTCTTACTTCCAATAAAATTCTCTCTGTCTGTCTGTCCGATCTTTTTGCACCTCCGCGACGAGGGTATTCAGCCGACGAGCAAACGCTCTAGAACGCGGAAGGAAATCTCGCGCTGCTTATCCCGTCGATCTAAGCATTTAAGCGACTCGCGCTGTCGCAAAGAAAGAGTTAATTAATTGTGACACAGATGATTGCAGTCAGCTGACTTATATTTGCGAATTCTTCGCGATCAAAAGTACTTGATATTTTTGTCGCTGCCGGATTTTTTTTTTTTAATATCATTTATTCGTATTAAAACTTTTGATCTCACTGTTGCTCGCAATTATTATGACAATTATAAATTAATAATATGACAAATTATATTAATCTTTAACGAGAACTTTTGTTTAGAAAAGATCTTTCTAACAAAGCAACATCGTCTGACGAAAAATTGCTGACGTTAGTTTGCGAGATACAGCGTAGAGCGTATATAGTAGATACGGAACGCGCGCGAACATAATCGGATTCGAGATGTTACTTTGAAAACTCGACAAACGCGAAGAACATGCTTTATCGGAGATGAATTCAAATGAAGTTGAGTTAAGATGTTACGCAAATGGAAACGTCAATAAGGCAGACGAGGTACTACATGGCCCATCTCTATTCTCCATATCCTTTTATTGAATAGATTTTGAAAAATGAAAAGAAAAGGTATTACTCTATCTTCTCTCCCATCCACCCTCTTTAGGACTTACTCTATTTACAGAATGGGCGTGAAGATTATTCAATGCCGGTGCGGGGAAGAGAGCACGAGCACGTATGGCGTCTTTTATGGAAGAGCTGTTCAATTCGCAGAAAGTCAGAATTCATTTCCTATAGATCTACCTCAATTTTCTATCGATGACAATATAAAATAAGACTAGTATATATGCATCTTTTTCTAACAATCATTTTTTTTGATTATATAAAAAAAAACATTTATATTCGAAATATAACGACGACAGGTTCTAACTTTATAATTAAAATATTTTTTCGTATAGATAAGATAATTTTCAATTTTTCGTTTTCTCAGTGTTACTCCGCGAACATTTTCGAAAGAATTGAAGATTCGATATATTTGATGTTTTATCAAGACTTTCGATGGAGGATAGTGGGATAACGCGTCAGAAAAATGTCATAGAACTCAACAAAACTGTGTCGTCGACTTTATGGAATTTGAGTCGTATATTTAAAAAGGAAGAACGATCCAGCCGTCGGGAAAATGACGAGAAATTGATTTCTCATGGAGAACGTACTCTCCAAGCGGAGACGGAAATAAGACGGATCCCATCCATCCGCGAGATGATTATTGAAGCAAAACCGTCGGTGAGAGATCCGGTGGCGAAGGAATCTTCCCGACGAAAAGATGATTGACTTTGGCGGGATAAAAAAAGCAAAGCAGATCTACGGCCAACTTAGCGTGACAAAGACGTCACACAACCGACATCAATGGCGAATATACATAATTTTTTTAATAAAAAATGGGAAACTATCGTCGCAAGCACAATATTGCTTTTTAATATAGAAATTATTGCTCGATCAGTAATCTAAAAAATTCTCTTACAATCATATATTTTATATAAAAGAAAGAAAATTTTATTACGAAATTCACTAAAATCACGAAAATCGCTAACTAAGAGAGTCTAATATTATTAGAGGATAAAAATTGAGATAATTATTTCTAAATAATGTCTTTGAATTTTGCATCGGAAGATATGCTTTGCAAAATAATATTCTTTTCAAAATATTTTCTCGTTCGAACGATTACTATAATAGACTGTGTAGCAAAGCGCCGAGAGCACGTCTCAATGCAACTAGTGCATTAATGGCACCGTCGCAAAGTTATGATTAGTTTGATCATTCCCATCCCGCGTCTGACTGTCAAACAAATTTTTCCCTTCGAGAGAATCTCAATCCAACTTTGTCTCACTAACGTGATAAGTCGCAGCTGCGCTCGTACGTTAAATGTATGAGGTTGCATAAACGCTGATTTACCGTGTCGTTTCGAACGTCTTGTCGCGGATATGCAACCTACGGTACAATACGCCGCGAACGAATAAAAATGTTGGAGGCGACAACATGTTCCTCTTGCCCTATTTATCATATCTCGTACATGAGCAGAAGTCGTATATATATTGGATGATTGCATAAGTTCGTGCCCGATTTTCATAGATGGCATTAAGTTACTGCATGGCGGAGTTCTATTGTTTTCGTGTGGTAATTGTTGCCTACACCGAATAGATGACGTTGTCTTATGTCAATTTAGCGTCAGACATTGTTCAGATAAGTCCATTTGTGCATAAGAGAAATCATTAAAAATGGAGAACGAAAAGGTGCATTTGCGGCATGTAACGCTATATGAATTTCGGAAAGGCGTGAGTGTTGGGATTGCACAAAAAAATATTCAAAGCGTTTATTTGGACCGCGCTCCTGCTCTCCGAACAGTCAAAAAGTGGTTTGGCAGATTTCGAAATGGTGATTTCAACATGGAGGATCAACCCCGCTCTGGACGGCCTTCTGGCATCGATGATGACATTGTGCATGCCTTAGTGGAAAGAAACCCAAGGATTACAACTGAGGATATTGCTGAGAGGCTGAACATCGATAATTCGACCGCTTTTCGTCATTTAAAAAAGCTTGGATACATTTCCAAGCTTGATACGTGGGTGCCGCATCTCCTGACTGAAAGGAATAAGCTGCAGGAAAACTGCAGGAGTCGCAATGGGAAATTCTGCAGCACCCGCCATATTCTCCAGATATTGCGCCTTCAGATTTTTATCTGTTCCGGTCTTTGCGGAATAGTTTAAATGGCAAGAATCTCAATTCCGAGGAAGCTATCGAAAAGCACCTTACAAACTTTTTTCAAGAAAAACCAAGTTCTTTCTTGAAAAATGGAATCGACAAGCTTATAGATGGTTGGAAAAGCATTGTAGAAAAGAATGGAGACTATATAATTGATTAATAAAAGTGTTATCTCTAAAATATAATCTATTGAAGTTTATATTTAAATCGGGCACAAAAAAACTTATGCAATCACCCAATATATATATATATATTTGTGACCATGTCTGACCACTTTTGTTAGCGCGCCGAGATATTCGTTCCGGTTTAGCTTGAATTATTAGCGTCCGACACGCCCATCGATCGATCTTGCGATCTCTAAGCCGGCGCCGTAAGGTACCTTCACTCGGAAGTGCGCCATTTTCATCCCAACCCAGCCGTCGATATTCCGAGAAACGAACGAGCACGAAGAGAACTCCAATTAACACGGGTTTCCACGGCGGCGACGTAACATCGATATGCGAAAGACCGATAATTGAAAACATCGGTGGCTCGTATATATAATTCGCGTTCAAAGATATTATACATATAGACACGGATATTGTTCGATCGAGGATTTTTATCTCTGCGGTCAAACGTAGCGCGGGACGCGCAAAACGAACGAGCGATCTGAATATTCGCCCGCGAGAGTTAATTCTAAAATACCAGACGTGCCCTTACGCAGGTACGATATATCGGTCGCACTCATACACTCACACGGGAATCCCCTTACTGCTTAAGAACGGTACACGTACTTCCGCCGCCGCGCCGTTGCGACCCTCCGCTTAAGGAACAGGAGAGCCGGTGAGGGGCCCTGAGGCTATTCGGTAGATACCACCATCTCGGGCACGTATCTACGACCGGCCTCATTATTTCTATTACGCCGCGTAGCCTGACAGATCCTACAACCGTAACCAACCGGCGCGGAATTTTCTCTCTTTCTCACTCGCCCTATCTTTTTCATAAGGTTTACCGCGTGGGAGTATTACTAAGAAACGCACCCACGATCAAACTCATTCATATTTACCAGACGGTAATTTAATATAGTAAATAAAAAAAAAAAAAAAAAAAAACTACACACACATTGAAATTATTTTCGAGATTTTAAATTCGCTTCACATTTTTTTTTCATGTTCCACTTTATACCGGTATTTTTTGTGTCAAGTTTCAGTTTTCATCTTTCATATGTCAAGTATACGGATGATAAAATTCATTAGATGAGTACGATCTCTATATGTAAAATAATTCTCGGATATATAATTAATTAACCGGTAGTATCCGTTTCGATCAATACATTCGTTTTACAAACACTTTCGACTATTTTTTCCAATTTAATGCACAGCTACATGTCAATGTTTCAGAGCCCTTACGAAAGTAATGAATCTAGGTAGATTTAATAATTTCCAACTAGAAAGCCGGAGATATATCTGTCGATTTTCTTCAACGTTCACCGACCGCCTAACATTTTCGCAAATGATATTCTTTAATCTCTAATGCTATGCCATTCCCGATATCGTCGCTTGTATTTTTATCCTTTCACGCGAGCAACACATTTGCATCTCTCGAATCGGCAGTACTTTACGAAATCTACGAGAGATCCTCGCAAACCGCTCCAAGCATCGCCCACCGGTTTATGAATTTCAGATTATCATTATTATTATTCCGATTTTATCGCCGACATTAACGCGTAAACATACCTGTCTGACAGTAGTTGTGCCATGGTTGATTCGCGTCAACGGAACTCGCTTCGGTTATTCTGCTAAATGTGAAGTGCTCGCTTCAGATCGTTGATCGATTAACAAGAGTAATGTTTTTAAATTAGCCTCTTTCGCGCGTCACCGCCGACTGGCATCAATGTAAACATTTGGATAGAACCAAGGCTCTATCTAAATCGCTGCGGAAGGGATGATGACGTGATATGACAGCGTGATTATAACGATCGTTTAATACGTAAATATTACGCTGTATACGTATTTAACCTTTCAATCGATCCCGATGACATAGTACATTGCTAATTACAGTGTATTGCAAGAGTTTTCCAAACTATTTTATATCTATCGCGATCCGATTCCAAATTTATATTACATTTATCAAATATAGTTAGGATTATGTATGAATCACTAATTTCTATTAGACGTGACATTATGGCATATTGAATATAAATGCGTATGAATATTAATTTATGGAGTGCGAATATCATAATATTTATCAAGAGTTATCAATAAGCGCGTAGTACTATTTATTGTACATATAATTAATTTATCATTCTTGATAGTATTAAGCGCAAATAACGAATCCGCGTATCACACTAGAGAGAGTCACGAAAAGTTCGATTTAATCCTTACGATAGTTGAGACGATACTAAATAAAGAAAATTAATAACGATACAAGTAATGAGGGGAAAGATTCTTCAATGCGCGCTCGGATGTTTTATTTACATAACATAAATAAAACTGCTAATCCGTTCAGGAATGCGACGATGTAAAACAATATTATATCAAATATCGAAATTTCTGCGAAAATTGAAACAATAATGCTACGAAAAATGTTCATTCATAAAGAAAGGAATAAAGCGACGAGTTCAACATTCATTACATTCTTCGGATCTTCGTCTAGCGATCAAAAATTTTATTGTAAATTATTATATTTTATTACACTGATTTTATAATAATAATAAAAAAAAAACAGGATAAAAGCGACAAAATTTTTGAAGCAGATTCGATTTTCACGAAATTTTACTATGTATTTTAAAAAGATTAAAGAAGGCAATCTTTATATAGCGAATATATTTACCAAAAAATTCCGTTAAGATCAGGATGTAATCTTAAACGAGAAGTGAAGTTTTATCGTCCATTTGCGTTCTTGAGTTTGAAACATTGAGAGAAACGAGCTCCACGATAACGACGATCGAGATGCGCGCGAGGAAGATTGGATCGTCGGAAGCGGGAGTATGAAAATCAATTCTCTCGAATCTGCGATTCTGCAGTTCCATTTACACGAATCCGAATAAAGCTGACCATTCTATTGGTGCGAGCGCAAAATATATAGGATATATAAGAATCATTCCTCCGTAACTCTCTCTCTCTTTATGCAAATATCGCATGCGGGATTTGGTACTGCCGTTCGGTGTAACACGGTGATCGCCGTCGCGTGTTCGTCAACCGAATAAGTTTCGAACGAAAGACGAGACATTTAGCGGGGCATCAAATCGAATGTAACCTTCGGTCGCGCTCTGGAAAGGGATTTCCATCAGCGCACATTCTTTATATTATTGTACATACGGTGTCGTCGGAAATTTACGTAACTGCGGTGCGCGCGACAACATCGTATATATTACAAATTTATTCGGACAAAGTATTTTTTCCCGGTGTTACACGGTGTTCGTAACTTATTTAAAAGTAGTTTAGGGAGATTTCCTCTCACGCTTTTGCCGTAAAAAATTTACGCGAGATGTGGAAAGCCAGTTTATCGTGTCGCTGTATTATAGCTTTTAGTATCTCAAATGCTTACATAAGTCATCCGTGTAAGCAAAGTGCACTGAGATGTAATTGCAATTTGAATAAATTGTACCTGAAAGCGTGTCTCCTCGGACAACATTTTTCTCTCTTCATACGTCGAGTTCTCTTTCAGGCATTTTCTTTTCCGCGCGATGCACGTGACCCGCGGGTATCACATCTGCTCTCATAAAGTTCAGCTCGAGTAACCTTCTTCCCCTGCAGCCCTTACTTTACACTTTCGGGGCTAGTCGTTAGCGGTAGCCGTTACTTTCGACGGCCGTTAAAGTGACATTTTCATAAAAGAACTAGTCGATGGACGATATGACAAAGATTTCACAAGAAAGTATAACGTAGACAATAAAAATATAATAAAATTAATTTCTTTTTTCCATGTGCATGGAATTTCTATATGAATAAAATAAATAATATAACAAACGGCAAAATGGAAAAAATTACGATAAACGAAATGAAAAATGAAACTTATTTTGTCCTCTCATATTAATATTTTCGTGAAAAATTTTGTTTATTTATTAATTTTTTTTTTTTTTTTTTTTTTGCACGAGAAAGCATATTATTTGAAAAATATGTCAAATATATATTTATTTTCCGATGAATAATCTGCGTAAAGCCATATGAACAATCAAAATAAAATGTTTCATCGTTTCTGATATTCTAATGCACGCGTTTCGCGAATAATAATGTCAACTGTGTAGTAAAAACTTGTCAATTTAAATTTCCGCGATGTTAATTTAATTACACGTCAGCCGCAACTCAAAATTCCAAACACACGAGTTAATTCCGTAAATCCTTGGTTGCTTCATTGATATAGACAGCCGTTGCATATCCACTGTGCAATTTCGTTAAAGTGTCTGTGATGAGAGGTAGACGAAGATTTATTGATGGTTTAATTTACGAAAATGAATATGAGAAATTGCGACGAGACGATCAACTTCCGGCATCGTTCTATATCGAAGCTCTGTCGTAAATTGAATAATTATAAACATATATAATATCTCTTTAAAAGAAACGTTTTAGGAAAAAATAAATTTAAATGAATTATAATCACTTTTATATGTCCTAAGATGAGATCGATTTGGAAAACGATACTATGTATAATTTTTTATCTTTGTACAGTTTCTTATCAATTATTAAATTATTAAACTTAATTAATCATAATATTCATTATTTAATAATTCAGTTTCGCTATCATAGTTAAACATCATATCAAGAAATTTACTTTAAAAGAATAATCAGCATCAGAAATCTAGAAGAATAAGACACTACGACATTATGATATTACTCCAACTCAGTCGCTAAATTAACATCATCCGCATCGCTGTCGATGGCGAGCCAACATTAATAAAATATTTCTAGGAAAGATCGAAATAGTCGTTTCCGTGAATTGACGAAATTGCGCGCATATCGATCAGCTGATGATGGGTCGAATCAAATTCTCCAGCCTTCTTACGCGTCCGCCGTTACACAAGGTGCGCCCACGGCTTGGGAGATGGACGAAGGTCGTTTTGCGTCCGCCGAGGAAGAAGACGAGGAGGAATGCGCGTGTAAAGAGGAAGGGAACATGTGGGCGCGAGTTGAGCGGAGAATCGAGCCGGCGGAGACGGCCGTAGCGGACAGAGACGTCGCGCGAAGGTTAAACGGCTGAACTCGCCGTCGACCCTTAGAGTCAAATGCCTAAATTGCCGCGTCACAGCGCCCGTAAGACAGCCGCGAGTCGTCGTTTTAGCCAAGAGGCTGGCATTAAGGGCAGAACAAGACGGAAGAAGGAGAGAGAAGACGGGTGACGAAGGTATGGACGGCGAGGCGGTGAGGGAGAATAAGACGGGAGATTATGGACCGTGTCGAGACGCGAGTACAAAGGGCTGCGAGGCAAATCTACCGTGGCGTGGATTCGCGCGATCGTAGCGTCTTAATGACTCGTTTAGGGATCGTTCCGGGATCTCGTATAACCGCAGACTTTTCGATTGCCTTCACGGACGATTGGAGAAACGACTTCTCTCTCACCCGTGACGCGATTATACAGCGACGGGTTATCGTCATTTATCGGATGCGCGATACGACTTTGCGGCGATAAGTGGCGATGGTACGCGGTGGATGCTTCGCGATATTACTTATTGTTATCGCGAGACGAGAGACGCATCTTCCCGATTATATTTAACACGGAGTATGCGGATTCCTGTATATCGTGGAATTTAACGGCTTCCTAGAAATGCGTGTCGTTGAATTCGTAAAATTTTGAATTGTCTCATATGATAATAATAAGGATCTGATAATTAAATTAATATATACAAGCGTTTCGCATTTCTCTTATCTCGAATATAAAAAATGGGAAATAGATAATTGCTTAATAATCTCTTGCTAGTTTCATTTCATAAAACAAATAGAGGAAATTAATTTCGTAAAACGGACAAATGATATATTTAGCTGTTAAAATAATATATTGCAGCGTAATACAATAATGACTGGAAAAAAATGAGGGACAAAATAGATAACGATACACCTGAACAGGTACTTATGTACTGTAAGATTCCGTAGAATTATCTTTACCTTCGCGCGTGTTGGAGAAACGAATTGAAGCAAAAAGTATTATTCGACTTTGGGGCACGCGATCGTTTCGCAACGTCCGCGACGATGCTTATCGAGGACAGACGTCGTCGTGCTCGGCCTGGAATTGAATAATATTAAGAGTGGCGGTCGTTGACACGAGCGTATGACGACTATAGAGCAAGATATACGCGATCGAGACACCGTGAGAAGGATCGAAGAGCGATGATTTGATTCAGCTTCGTTGAGTACTCATTTGAAGAATGATCTTCTCGAAATAATATTTATTCCTCGTTAAATTGCCTTTACGGAATTGCAAGTGCAATTGAAAAAGAGAAAATTCAATGAAATATATGTTAACGGAAAATTGTCTCCGAATTCATCAAAGAATCCGGAGGCGGAAAAAGAAATGTCTGGAAACGAGGGATGTTCCGTATGCAAATTCGAGGTCGCAGGTGGAGTTCGAAAGGGATATTCGATCGAGAAACGTCCAATTTCGAATTGCGTACGATATCGTCTAGCGTTCGTCGCCAACGACACGCTGCGATCCACGTGCGTTCCGTTGATGAGTATAACTCGTGCGTACAAAGGCGAGACCGCGCGCGCGCCCGTTCCGATCTCCGATCTTCGCTGACGCCGACTCGGGGACAATCCCGAGACTCATTAGGCGCGCACCGAGGTAAATCCGCGACGGTTCAGCCGTGAAATTGAAATAACGATACAGTACGCGGCGCGATCCATCCGATGCGGAACCGTTAGGCGCGTCGCGAGAGACATCGCGGATGATACGTCGCGGGAATACGCCTTTGTTCGTTCCGGACGAAGGCAATGAAACGACGTCGCGTCCCCCTCCTCGCTTTTATGGCCGAGACGCGCGATAAAAGAAAGTCTCTCTCGACTAGAACGCCAGATAGGGAATGTTCGCCACTTGTGTAAGGGTGGCGTGCGACGATGCACATAAACGATAATTTACACTTGAGAAGTTATCTCGTATTTATGTGTAATAATATATTAAAAGATAATTCCTATTATATCATGTTACCTGCATATCGTTACGTAATAGTTTGCATAGTCTCGATCGAGAATCTCGGCCGCGAAGTCTTACGGTTTCAAAATAGTTTACTAACTAGGGTCGATAATCCAGATTTAGTAAATAAATGAGAATATAATATTAATGAATGTGTGTTGAGAGCATTATGTTTTAAAATTCTCTTATTTTCTCATTACTTTGTTGTGACTATTTTTTGTTTATAACATAATTTATGAAAAAAAAAAAAAAGAGAACTCTCGAAGTATTATTACATTGATCGTGCTCTGGAAAAATGCTAGATTTTGCGATACGCGAACGTTGAAATATTTGCGGAAAGACGGAGATATAATACAGAAAACTATCCCTTCCGGATATTTGAAGAAAAGTATTTTCCCTCTTGTACAGAGGGGACATCTTGCCCAACATCCTGAGAATCCAAGAGAATTCACTCCCGGGCGAAGTATCCGGAACTATCCCGGGGCGTTTTCCACCTTAGGACGCGAATCAAACATGGACACCATCCGCGAAATATTCTGATAGATAGATGGATTTCGTGCTACTTCGATACGCGATGGATATTCGCCGAGAGAGGGTTGTTTTCCTTTCGGAAAAAGACGAGAGAAATCTCGATATCTCCGCGGCTATTATTGCGGCCCGACCATACCTTTGGGAACGAAATCTATTTATTTGGCGACGGTATCTTCGCGAGCGGTGAAACGAACGAGTAATCTTCGCCCGAGATTCCGCGAGGGAAAATGTCATCACGATTTCGTTCTCCGCAGACTCCGATGATATACGTTCGGTGAAGTTTGCCGCGCAAAAATTTAACATGCGCGTATAAAGATAAGCCCACATATCGCGTACTTTAAATGTCAAAAAGTCATATTTTTATACAATATAAAAAAATTTATCTATAAAATAATTCTGCATAACAACATTATAATTTAATTATCATTGATGCAATTGTAGTGTATCGTCATATTTAACGTTATTTCAATTTTAAAATATAATTAAATCCTAGTGATGTATAATACAGTATAAGGATTGTTTTGGTTAATACGCCGAGAACGATTAGCGAGGTCGCGGGATAATTATCATCGAGAATTTAAATCGCGGCTGGGCTATTAGAGGAGCCAGGTAATCCGCGAAACGTACCCCGCTGTTCTTCGCCGTCCCAATAGACGGGATCAGCTGACATTTTCCCTCCCTCGTTGCAGTAAGCTCTTAAGCGCGAGCATCCATCCCCGCGTTCTGAGCGTCGCACAGTTGCTCTTGGCTAAAGGGTAGCCCCCCTTTTGTTTGCGAGTTCGTGAAACTCGGCGCGATTACCGAGATGTCACGTAAACTGCCCGCTCTTCGCTCTCGAAGCCACGTCTCTCTAAACTCCGACAAACTTGGGGCGATGGACCACCTTCGTCTCTCATTCGTCTTCTCTCCCTGTAATTTACCGAGTGGGCAATGAGCTCGAAAGTGCCTTGAAAGTGCTTTCCCCGCGTATAACGATCCGGCTGGAATGATTACTGGCGTGCAATTAAAATTTTAATATTGTGAAGAATTTTATTATGCTCCGTCACGGGGAAAAAAAAAAAAAGAAATTTCAACCATGAAATAATTTCTTATTCTTATAGGCGTTTTGTAAACGATAATGCGATAATTTCGCGTGTAACGAAAATACGATAAAAGAATGAGATTATTAATCAAGAAATAAGTCGCGACGCAATGACGTAAGAAGATAAAAGGAAGTAGACAGATGAAGTGCGACACAGAATATCATCATCGCTTTTGTTGCTCTTGACATTAAGAGGTATTGCTTGTGTCACTTGACGTTTATAGGAAGATGTAGTATGTCTGCGCCCGTGGACAGATGTTCCTATCGTAAAGCTTGTACGGATGTTACCTTTTAAAAAATGGTCAGAACACGCGTACCGTCGCGACTGGCATTTGTTGTTACCGGTAGATGAAAGCCGATGTACTCGAGAGTCACATCAGCGGACATCGCGGAAGCATCAGTGTCGAGAGACATTTATGGTTGTATCGTTCAAGTAAAACCTATTACGACCGTCGTCAAAATTTATAAATCGGAAAGAAGATTGGCGAAGAAGAAAAAAAGAGAGAGAGAAAGACAAGAACATTTATTATTCGTATCGATTCGAATCGAAATAAAGTCATTTCGTCGACGATAACTATATTTTAGATGACACGGCGACAAAGCTTCGTTCGAAAGTGGAGGAACAGATTTCCAACAAGACTAGATCGTAGCGGGTAGCGGAAGTAAGGGGAGAACGCGAATTAATATACATGCATATAATTTGTATACGTGTATGTAATGCGGGATGACAGAGATTCGCTTAACAATGCATACCGCGGGAATTAAGAATGCATGATAGAGCGAACGTAATAATACCTCGGCGTTATTTATGTTATTTCGCTCGCTTAAACGTACGCTACCGTGTCGACGAAAAAATTTCCACTGCCAAACTAGTCGCAATTTTATATCGATACCTGTGTCGCGTTATATGGTAAACTTTAATATCCGTGTTTTTCGTTCCTCGTTCAACCGTTATTGACTCCGTCAGAGGACGGTATTTTCACCGGAAAGTTAGCTGCTTTTTACGACGAACGTATCCCCGAACGTAGATCGACTCGTGCCCGCACTGTAGGAAAGTAATCCAACTTGCGGTCAATCGGCGGGGGGGAGGACGAGTGGGAATTACCAGATCGGGAGGGACAGGACACGGTGATACGTAGGAATGTATGGGATTGTCCTCCTCCGAGAGAGCGAGAATTTCTCTCGTCTTTCATATCGATATCTTTTTACGAAACATTAATCGGTTTGTCGTTGCTTGGCTTTATATCCTCGTTTCACCACGAGGCAATTCAGGACTCTTCAGGGTCGGATCTATCGCTCGTATTTTTGTGCTTTCTATTTAATGTCAAATTCACAGATGATTGAATTTGATCGGCGAGGTTAAACGAAAAGAAAAAAAAAAGAGAGAAAGAGCATTATTCTATTTGCTTCTTCAATATTCGCGATTCTACGCCATGAATTCTACCAATGGTTCTTTTTATCCGCGAATCTTGCTCACGTCGACCTTGCGTTACACTTTTGTCGTTCGCTTTCCGTTCAATCAAATCGCGACAATCGAACAATCGACAGACCCTCGAGACTAGTCGGTGCTATCGAAACTATTCCTGCTCGATCAAACGACACCGTCGAGCCTTATTCAAAAATCGGACGACAAAATCCGGATGCCGGAAACACGACTGGGAGTCTCTCGGGGCGAGAATAGGGAGCTGCTGTTATTGCGAGAGATTACAGCATCCGATCGATACACACGATCCTTACACAAAGTCATATCAAAATGATTATTAATCTTCCCTCCAAGTTATTTTTTTTTCCCCCATTATAAAACGTTAATTTTGTATTTGTTATTTAGTAATCTATTTTTATACTTTGGCATTATAACAAT
This sequence comes from Polyergus mexicanus, assembly GCF_030449975.1. NCBI lineage: Eukaryota > Metazoa > Arthropoda > Insecta > Hymenoptera > Formicidae > Polyergus > Polyergus mexicanus. The sequence continues at coordinate 4,249,547 of NW_027223327.1, read as the reverse complement.
GTAAATTAAGATGGCGAACAGACGCGAATGAGAAATAGTATCTGTATCTTTAAAATTTAATTAATTCTCGCACATCTGATGAGACGCGATCCTCCCGATACTAGATTCGGTTTAATCTATGAAACGAAAGCTAGAACGTCATCGATATCGGATGCCGGAATCGATTTGTATACGTTGTGGAATCACCCTTGCTGCACTGCCCGATGCTCTTGCGGTCCCGCGAGATTGGAAATCCGAAGCTCATCGTCGCCGCTGCCGCCGCTGTCGTCGCTCCCTCGAAACAGGTTTGCATGCAAATAACGTTCGCTTGCCATAAGTCAGCTCGCGCTCCCATCAATACATCCGGCGTCACCGGAGAGCCGAATGCGAAGATCGATTTATCATGGGTACTGACGCCTTTACTCATCCAGCGTTCACAAGGATATTTCGATAATATGTAAGTTCGTTAACTCGCGTATCTCTCGATTGAAATTCCTCTCGCATATTATCGCGATCCGTGGAGTTAGGTAGACGCAACGTGGTTCTTGTGGCGGAAAAGCGATGCCGTCGACTCTTTCCTCGGGGAAAGAGATTTGTAGCCGAGCGCGAGAATTCCATCTTCGGGATCCTCTTTTACCGCGTCGATACTCACGTCCGCGATCCAAAGTAAGAAACGACGACAGCCTGGTCGGAGCACGGTACCGGAGGCACAGAAAGGACATCGATATCGATTTCGTGTCAGACCACAATCCGCTGAGAAAGACTCGCGAAGAAGGTGTCGTTGCGCATCACGCGCGCAGTTCCTGTGCCTCTTTTCCAGTTTATTTTAATGTTAAAAGTTTGTCGAGCGCGGTGAAAGGCAACGTTTTCAAGTGTACATGTAATAACACTATATTTGAAAAATGTTTAACTTTGTAAGAATTTTTTTAAGAGTGTACGTGTGCTCGTCTACGTGCGAGCGCAATAAGAAAATATCATCGACGAGCTCGGCTCGCGTGTCCTTGTCTTTCGTTCATAGATTCCGTGGACAATCGAAAGGACAAAAGCGTGACTAGCAGGTGAACAGAATCGTGACATATTTTTCATTCGCCGCTCGTCGAGACGCGAGCTTTCCCCCTCGTGCCGATCGTGAGCTATTATTCTCGACGTGGAACGTAATTTGCTGCAATTCCATCATTGATTATTCATATTCATGAAGAATATTGATTTAAACTTTTTTTTTTTTTTTAGATGTATATAATTTCGGAGTTACAAGTACGTATAACATCAATTTGTACGCGAGGAAATTTGATCACGGGAAAAACATGGCTCTCTTGACCTAATATCAACCGATATAAGTTATCCAAATTACGCGCAACAATAAGCGTAATAGAAAATTGAAACAGTTACAGTTACAGTCTGGTAAATGTTTCGTTTGCAAATTGTTATTTCCATAATAAGTTATTTCTCGCAAACATGTATGAAAACATGACGAACGAGAGTGGCATGTCAAAATGCCGTGTGCATTAGATGCGCACTTTGACGAAATAGTTGACATACATTTTCCATCAACGTCACTCGTGGAATACGCACAGATGCTCTCACACGCTCTCACCATTGTTCATTCGGTTCCATCCATCGAATTCATATTCGTGAATATCGCGTAAAAGTCGATAATAGAAATACGATAATTACAGATATCCGTCAACAACATTTTTCACACAGCTTATTGATAATTAATATAATTTAATTGTTAAATTGTTTGATTTTTGACGTTGTCAAATTATTGTAATAATTGTCCATGTCGATATCGAAGAAATTAAAAATTGAATCTAACGCAATAACTATTTTGTATACGCGTTATGATGTTTCGAAAACTATTTCATATCAAAAAATATTTTTTTAATGTTCCGCCATACACACACACACACACACACACAAATATATTTCAGTTATTAAAGTTTTAATCAATGATACTTTTCGTTCGTTAGTTTTTTTTTTTTCGGTAATAGAGATACGTCAGGTAGCAAATAACTCATTGTCACAAGATTGTATCGCGTGTACATCAAGTAGCGACACATTCCACGCGTGTGAAACAAGCTTCTCACATTCCTTCCTTTGAAAGAGGGGAATCCCGAAGACAGGCGCAAGACGGAGAATAAAGCTAAATCTTTTCAAAAGATCGCAGAAAGACAAGTGGAGCCGGCCTGCGGCGGTCTCTTAGCGTCCGTGTTGTCGTACGCTTGTCAGATCCGTCTAAATTTACTCAAATAAATTTCATTGCAATATTCGCGATTTTATCTTATCGAGCACAATAAAACACGAAAGCGGCATGATTTTTAATTTTTTCAACGAACATATATAATTCAATATAATATATGTAATAGATGCCAGCACATATCGTATTATTTATTTAATACCAATCAAAAAACAACAATCTGTATCCGTCATTATCGAAAAAGGCTTTTTACAAAGTTGAGAATTAATGATGCGACTAATTCGATAATCTAATTTATCGAAGCGAGGACAAGCAAATTTGATAGTTGATTCATTTAACCAAGCATCGCATAAAAATTAAGTTTAAAATATTTAAATAAATATACTGTCTTTCGTTCCAAAAAATGTGCAAGAAAAATAAAATGCAATTCATAGAGACGGAATAGTTGTTAAATTTTTTCGCCGAGAGTCACTAAAATTTATAAATATATACACATAGAACTGTTCGCGACTCCTCGAGTATATTTCCCGTTTACATTATCGAGGCATTTTTCACGACGACTCGGGAATACTCGTGTCTAAAAAAAGCCCGGAAAACGAAACGACACCTCGCGGGAAATACAATATTACGCCGGAAGAGAGCCGCGAAGCGTAATATCATGACGACGATTTAACCGCTTTGCCGCCGTGCCTTTGATAACGATAATTATTACTGGAGCATCATCATACTAATGGAATTTAATAATTGTCGCATCGCTCGCGTAACACGGTATGTCAGCTTCGAGTCGTAACTTTTCGCAGAGAGAAGCAGCTTCTCAACATTCTCTCATGGAAGTTATCTAACCGCGTGCGCGTTAGAGCGTCATAAGAAATGTACCGCAAAATGGAATAAATTTCTCGCCTTACAGTACTCCTCGGAATAATTTTAAATACGTATGTGTGAAAATGTGTAGTCTTGACAAAATCTAATTCACAACTGAATTCCCTTGCAATTTAATCCTCGTATTTATTAATATATGAATTTTAAAGAGGCGCTTCTAATTTAGAGAACGGAACGCAACTTCAATGTAATGTAAAAATTTACATAACGATAATGCTTTAGAATCGAAATTCAAAGAGACATTCTCGCAATTACGAGAAGGAATTTTACTCGAATTTGTGAGTGCATCTGTCAACTACGAACAATTACGAAATCTCTCATCGTATACTGTATAGAGATGGTGAAGTTTCGTCGTTTTAGATTCCATATAGAGAGTCGCAAATGTAGAACAAACTGAAGAGGGAGGAACATTCGCACCATTTTCTACGCTCCAATGTCACATTCGTCTCTCGACGAGCGCTTTCATCGGAAACGCTGAAGGTTTACCTGTGTCGCGAAGAATCGGATCTTGAAATTGGAAAGGATTGAAAAATCTGCAAATCGGGAAAAAAATCCGAAACCATAAAGCGATCGAAATTAAAAAAAAAAAAAAAACACCGTCGACAAAAAGCACCGTGATAATAACGGCGCCTTTAAGAACAAATCCCTGAAATTTTTCAAAATTCCGCGTTCTCCGGAATTTGAAATAATACTAATTACATATTAATTCGAATCTGATATTACTGGAAGGTGAAAGATTTGAATTATAACTGATAATGAGACTTAAAATAATTGAGATAATTGGAGGAAAGAATTGCAGTATTATTGACACGATTAAAAAGTAACGAGCTTGAAATTATCGATGTACAAAATAAAGAGTAAACCCGAGGCTACTTTAACCGCATTACGATCGCGTTTACAGCTAAGATTGCATTTTGAAGAAGCTGCGTAGCCCCCTGAGGGATTCGTTGATAGATACTCCATGAATTAGACTCCGTGAAGCTGGCCTTAACGAAATCCCACGAGATTAGTCGAACTCTTTAAAAAGTTGGTCGATTATATTTCGCGAATGAATATAAAGCGAATCGTCGATGTGCTCCGTTTAACTTTAACTCTTAAATAATACCGTGCGCCGCTGCTTTCGTGATAAACGCGAGATAATATTCCAGCTTATATCGGCCGAATTTATAGCGGACTATAGCGTATTACGTAATTTTTGTTTCAAATAACCACGCCCGCTGCTGGCTCTTTCGCGGATATCGGGGCATATAAGCGCGCGAGAGACTTTATTAAAGTCATATAAACATAAAACAACGCGAGGTATACCCACCACGTTTATCGCGGCGGCAATTATCGTTCTCCTTAATCAAATTCAATGCCATATATGTGTGCGGTATTAAAGATAGATCGAACAATGTACCATTGTGCGAGCTATTTTTATACGACAGTACAATCAATATCGAACTGTCGTCAATTTTTTCCACCATTCATATAACTTAAAATTTCTATCAATATCGGTAGGAAGAGTGAAGACCCCGATTATGTGGAAATAAAAGTTTCAATAGTTTTGCACTCGTTTCCGCAAATTGTTTCCGGATTCACGAGATCTCCACGAGATTTCTAAGGATTCTTGAAAACTTTTCCAATAATAATAATTTCGTTTGTCAAGAAGAAAAATATTCGTCCTCAAAGAGACAAGCGCACATCTCGAATGAAAATAAACTGACTAAAATCTTGTCAATGATTTCAAATACACACGTGGCGGAGATTCTAATTGACAAGAAAATAAAGGATATAGATTCAGCGAAGATAAAAATTCACGCAGCTCTCTCTTTTTCTTATCGATTTTTTTTTTCTTTTTCACAAAAGATCGTGTCCGTTATGGTCCTCCCAGATCTCATACCGGGTTCTCGATAATAATAAACGCATTAGGTGGCCAGTGCCCAAATGTGGCTCTCGAATAAATATTGACGCTTTATATTTGAAAAATGGTTACATGGTCGATGCAAATCTCACGGTTGGTTACCTCAATTTTCTTGAGCATTCTCGCCTGGCGAACACATATTTATCTTTCGGCAATGCATCCATTGGTCCTCGATGTATTTGCTTTTAGACGAACCATCCGTCGGTCGATAAATATGAGAACATATTCGAAAGATTATAAGTCGTAAAAACATACCCGGTCTGTTTGAAAAATATTTTTTTTTTTTTTCCCAGAACGTAACTCGACGTTCAAACTTTACGTCCGTGTCTCGTTATACGTTGCGACGTCCGTTCTGTTTCAGCAGATGGAGCGAAATTATCAACCCTTTTACGGAAAATGGAATATTCTGTCCTTAAAGCGATTGACGAACAACGTCGTAAAGAGACGACGCTCGTAACCAGTCAATATAACTCAAAGACTCGTTCCAGTTCTCGCTGCCGGCAATTTACTTCTCGTCTTTGGGTAAGCGAAGAATGTTGGACGAAACCTTAAAACAACCACGTCACCACGCTACGGGATACGCTTTAGTCCAACAATGTGCCTGCCTGACGTTGAGATGTTCGTCCATAAAGAGATATTTTTCCACCTGAGCAGATCACTCGCAATTTCCGAGCTCGTAGTTTGCTTCTACCAAGAGACAAGCGGTCGAAATTCGTCTCGCAAAAGCCCTAAGCTATCGCTGTCTGCTGGGATGAGACAAGACTCGAGCTTCGAATACGACATCCGTGCACGGATATATCATGCATTTCATTGCAGGTTGTCCTTTAGGGATCATTCGAGGTTTTCATCATGGGCTCATTGTCGCATAGCGACCCAATTCCCTTAATGAGACTGTCTTTCGGAATAACTCTCCAGGTTTGCGCAAATTGAAACTTCTAACATCGCGCGAGTCGACGAAATCCGAACGCAGCACGTGGGACAAAAAGAGAAGCGATAAGAGATATCTTGAAAAATAAATAAATCACGCGAAATGTGTTATGATAATTTGCAATAAATCAATTATAAAGCGTGTCAAACGAATACAGATGGTTTCGTATATGATAATTAAATATATCCTCGTATAATAGAGAGAGAGAGAGAGAGAGAGAGAGAGAGAGAGAGAGAGAGATGTCGATTTAACATGGAATCGCTCGACGCGTGTGAATCGTTCTCTTGATTCAACACACGCCGATACCGGAAGTGCAAAAGCCCGTTCCATGTCTAATCCCTCGCGATCAGCGATGAAATGCATGAAACTACGAGCTGCTGTATCCGCCCTGGACAACGGCCAAGTTTCTTGCACCGGTCGACATGACCGGTAGAAATAACCGTAGACAGCGCGGGATTAGCGAATGCATCGTTTAGGAAACTACGCGAGCGTTATCGCCAAATAAGTTTTGCGGCCCCCGTGTATCGAGCAAACGTGAATGGCGAATTTGCGCGCTTCGCCGAATAACGCCGACAGACGTGATAATGGACGGGGGCAAATGAACGATTGCCGGGCGTTTTTCTCCGGCGTTGCAATTCAATCCGGAACTATTCGTGGGAATAGTACTTGTAATTGTATCTCCTTTAAATTAGAAGAAAATGCAAGTCACAAAGATTAGCGACATTTTAAAGAAGCATAAATTTCATTTCATGAATTGTAATTAATATATTGTTTTTGCTTCTCAAAGTTTTTCATTCTTTTTCATTTAATATTTGTCAAAATTTACAGATCTTGATTCGCAAAAATCTTCTAATCAATATGATGTATTGTCTCGCGAAACAACCGCTATATATTTTTTTTTTATCCTCGATAAAATAGAGTCTCGTTCGTCATATTCGGGTAGAACAGAATCCAACCATCATGCTTCTACGTTCCTTCACCAACCTACGTGAAACGCGACTTTAAATCCAAGCAGCGAATCCTCCTCTGCACATCGTACGCTCGACGATTCCAAGAGGGAGCTCGTAGAAGAAAGATGCGAGATGTAGGTCGAATAGAACGAGATGGAAGAAACCAATTAGAGCGGCAGTATCGAAGGACGAGCGACGCGGACCCAATCGGACACGGTCTTAACTAGATTTCGGCGGAGAGGAATTGCCGAAAGAAAAGGTAGAAGAGTGGAAAAAGAGGAACAAAGTGGTCGAACGCAATTCCACGGGATATATATTGCCAAACAGTCCATTAAGAGTTAATAGTTCGTACGGATGGGAGGGACAAGGTGGAAGCAAGGGATGATATCCTTCCCGATCCAGTAATGTTGGCGAAAAAAATGTCATGCGACAAAAACCTATCTCGCATGTCATCGATATGTCATGCGATGTCCGTCTCGTCTCGCTCCCCTTCTCCTCGATAAACATGCCGTATGCCCGGAGGAAGCTAATAAACGAAGCAATTACACGGAATTACGATCATCGTAGGCGTTCGCACCATGACGATACGTAAAGAGAGACTTACGTCAGCGTGCATTGTATCACGCTGAAAAAAATTAAAAGGGATGACCCGCGAAATTGCAATCGTCGTCGTTGATACCGGGGAGCGTAAAGCCAACCGTGCGGCGCTTGTTTTGCATTCTTATCTCGTCGTATAAAAGGACGAATTACGTAATGACTGGTACACGATCAAAAAGAGTGATAAAATAGAGAGAAAAAGAACGGTTGTCATCGTGACGAAGCGAAAATTTCCGATTGAATATTCTGGCATTCGCTCAAAGAGCGCTGCTTTAGCTCAAAGCGACGTTTCATACTAAGATTCGTTTTCACGTTAGAATGCTCTTCTCGACAGTACACAATTTTTTATTCGCGAGAAAACGCTCAACGTCGTCGATTTGCAAATATGTAGTTGGTTTATTTGGGCCCGGATCGTGCAGCGTCGTAAAGCTCATAAAGATGCAATTTACGATCGTGAATAATTGTAATTGCCGTAAGTTATTGGGTGAGCCAACCGCCGCTGTCGTGCGATTAATTTTGAGGAATAAATTAATTAGCGGGATTATGACCGACAAAGCCAGTTTTTTCGCTCGCGGACCTGTTTGAAGAAACGGGGTTACGCAAATATGCGGGGCTCGCGCGAGATCGCTTATATTCACGTCAGCAGTAAGGCGCGGCAAGGTGCATTTGCATCGATAACAACGCCTCTCTCGCATGCGTGTCTTCGAGGGTGAAACGTTATTTATCGCCGCGTCTACGCTGCCTCTCCTCGTCCTCGTGAGGGGAATTTCATAAATCTTCCCGCACGCAGGTACCATCGTGCCTCCGTGGCCCTTTTCATCGTGTTACATTCCCCCCCCCCCACCTCCCTCCCCGTTTGTGTCACGAGACGAAATATAGATGAGGTGGTGCTACACGTGGCACTATAATTCAAGAATTTCAATTCTTTAGATTTTCGATATACTATACGTGTGTGTGTGCGCGCGTGTGTCTGTGTATGTGTACGCGCGCGTGGCTTGCGAACTTAAGGATAACCTTCTTACGATTAATGATCGAAAGGAAGTGTACGATCCGGTGATTTTTATCGAATGATGTAGCGAAAGTTGAACGCGATACCGTGTGGATGTCAAAATAATTGTACACGAGTGGGAGAGCCACTGGCGTTCGAAGGAATCGATGTTCACGCGACTTCCCCGTGTCGTATTTTTTGTACAAACAGCTGTAAATATAAATTCTATCGCATTCAATTTTCAGATGTCGCGAAATCGATGAATATTACTTTACGAAATATCGCATCGTACTGTCTTAAAAATTTCGCGACAAGTAGCGAAAGGGAGACGGGTCTCGGGTCACGGTGTGAATTGTCTGCTATAAGTCTAAACGTCGCGATAAAGTAACGGGACATTAGATTAACGGCCACCATCTCGTTTGATATTTGTATCATTCTTCGTGCGTTGCACCTCCTGCCCTCACTCCTTCGGCTTAATGCCCTTTCGGGGGCCATTGTATCGATATCCTTTCCCGCGGCAGCGATTTGCAATTTGACTCGCGCCCGATGGAGATTTATGATGCCGTAAATCTAATTGACTCGGCGCTAACGTTCGTCGCAGGTAGCTTTGCGCGCGAATGTTAGATATTAAAAAATTTAGCGGGGTGGCATATACATATACAGGATGTCCCATTTTAATCTCCTCAGGCAAATATCTCAAAAACCAAGCCCGGAAGAGAAAAATGTTTCAGACAAAAGTTGTTTTCGATAATCTTACCGTAATACTTTTATGTACAGAATAATGAGACAAATTAATTAGTGCCAAAAAAAAAAAAAATAATTGTTTAAAAAAATACATTGTAAATAATTTTCTTAAAAACAATTTTTTTTTTTTTTAATACTAATTGATTTGTCTCATTATTCTGTACATAGAAGTATTACGGTAAGATTATCAAAAACTAAATACAATATTTTACGAGATATTTAATTTTTTATATCAAAATATGTCAGATTAAAATATAAAATAACTCAAAAAGTACTTAATAAAAAAATACTTTATTATAGGGTTTTGGAAAGCACTGTATGTCAGCTACAAGAATACTAAATAAAAAATGGGGGTTTCCATTTAAGATTTTAAAGTTGACCTTCACATGACCTTCAAATGATTTTCCAAGGTCAAATCATTGTCACCATCTTATGGCCCCCTCGAAACCAAACAACTTTTGTCGGAAACATCTTTCTCTTCCGGGCTTGGTTTTTGAGATATCTGCCTGAGGAGATTAAAACGGGACACCCTGTATATACGCACACAATAAATAGCAACCGCGCGCAAGCAATGACGTGGCACGAAAAATAATTTATTTATCTTACTTTCGCGTGGCGAATATTATGCCGCGTTTAGTGTTACTAAAGGAAATATTTTATTCTTTTCATGTATAACGCAACGGCGAATTGTTTCGGAAGCAGAGATCAAGTTTTCGCGGTGCAAAGTTTCCCCCGGATAAATGAAAAATACGAACGGAGAGGTTTCTGAAACAAAAGCGACGGCGTATGGTTTGCTATTAATACCCGATATAACACGCAATGCACGTGCAGCGTGCGATTCTGCGGAAGTTCAACAATCTGCATATCGTACAGTTTCCCGTTACGTTGTTGGTATGATAACGGTAAACAGTCTAATCTATAACATACTATACGTAATATCACGCGATTTCATGTGCCACGAGTTTCGAAACAGCAGCCAGAAAATTAGTCTCTTTGCGAATGAAACGCGATAAGGTCGTGACGTTACAAACGCGACGCACACATATTAAACGACGTATGCAAACATATACATGTACGCGTCATGTGGGAAGGAGAAACATATTCACGACGTCGAATAGACGTTGGCAATAAATAGTTTGCAGTAAGTTGCAAACGCTAATGGTTACAAAGAATTTGTTAAACAGCTTGACTTTCGTTAATTAAGTAGGTAATTTCCGACAGATATACTTCGAATGTATTTCTCGATGGGCGGAGAAAAAAAATCATGTCCGTGTGTTACACAAAAATTTACTCTCGATTCGAAATTATTTAAAACCTGGTTCATATTTTTAGAAAGCGTGACGTGTGTGTATATTTTTCTTTCTTTCTTTTCTTTTTTTTTTCCCCTTTTCGTCTCTTCCGGACGAGCAGACTTCCGGCTTTATGACGACTTATCTCGTACCTTTAACGTACCGACGCCTTCCTGTCTTTGCGCGGTGAAACGTCGTAAACTTTTGCCCGAACCCTTGTACCGCACAGATGCCGCCGCCGCCGACTAGAAAAGCCGGCGAACGAATAACGGCGGTTATATATGTAAGCTTTTGCTACTACGCGGAGTTTTATGGCAGTCGAGGATGTCGCGACACGAGGAGACACACATGTGTAAACTATTGTCGCGGTTACGTGCCGCCAACGACGACTTACGGGGGAGGAAGAAACTCTCGGCTACAGCCTCGACAACGAACGAGTGAAAAGAGACAAGCAGACCCTTGACCCTTTGATCCTCTAACTTTCTACGCGACGACTGCGAAATAGATACGAAGTGACACCGTGGGGATTCGCAATGTGTATAATACTTTTACCGAGACGAATTCACGTACAGGACACTGCCAGCAAATATGCGCGCGTGTGTATTTTTTATCCTTTTCGATTCGCCGGATCTTTGAAACAGTGTTCGTCATTCTATTGGGTGATTGCATAAAAGTTCGTGCCCGATTTAAATATAAACTTCAATAGATTATATTTTAGAGATAACATTTTTAGTAATCAATTATATAGTCTCCATTCTTTTCTACAATGCTTTTCCAACGATCTATAAGCTTGTCGATTCCATTTTTGAAGAAAGAACTTGGTTTTTCTTGAAAAAAGTTTCTAAGGTGCTTTTCGACAGCTTCCTCGGAATTGAGATTCTTGCCATTTAAACTATTCCGCAAACACCGGAACAGATAAAAATCTGAAGGCGCAATATCTGGAGAATATGGCGGGTGCTGCAGAATTTCCCATTGCAACTCCTGCAGTTTTCCTGCAGCTTATTCCTTTCAGTCAGGAGATGCGGCACCCACGTATCAAGCTTGGAAATGTATCCAAGCTTTTTTAAATGACGAAAAGCGGTTGAATTATCCATGTTCAGCCTCTCAACAATATCCTCAGTTGTAATCCTTGGGTTTCTTTCCACTAAGGCATGCACAATGTCATCATCGATGCCAGAAGGCCGTCCAGAGCGGGGTTGATCCTCCATGTTGAAATCACCATTTCGAAATCTGCCAAACTACTTTTTGACTGTTCGGAGAGCAGGAGCGCGGTCTAAATAAACGCTTTGAATATTTTTTTGTGCAATCCCAACACTCACGCCTTTCCGAAATTCATATAGCGTTACATGCCGCAAATGCACCTTTCGTTCTCCATTTTTAATGATTTCTCTTATGCACAAATGGACTTATCTGAACAACGTCTGACGCTAAATTGACATAAGACAACGTCATCTATTCGGTGTAGGCAACAATTACCACACGAAAACAATAGAACTCCGCCATGCAGTAACTTAATGCCATCTATGAAAATCGGGCACGAACTTATGCAATCATTCAATATTTGTAAATTTGTTTCTTTTTGCTATCATATCCGCATTTCATCGATTTATTTCACAATTATAGCCTGACACGCGAGCAATTCGATTTAGTATTCGCTCGCAAAAATCGCATCGGTAATAGCATCAGTTTGATTAAAAAAAAATATTGCATATTAAACAAATTGCGTGTCAGTTATAGGATAATGTATATCGCAAATTTATTCTCTCGCGATTAATTCGTTATTATCGGAAATATAATGTACGAGGCTCTTCGTCATCGCCGCGCTTGCCGGTTCATTCGCGGATCGTGATCCAACTTATTTCATCTCAACGCCGGACTTTACTTTATCCCTTAACCGCATCAATTAATTATAAAAGTATTATTCGTTATTATCTCTTTTTAATCGCCTCTCGTATATACGTTTAATATAATTATTGTAATATACTTATAATTCATATTTCCCTTCGCATGTCGCTCGTTTACCTATTACTCGCGTAAATTAGAAGACAATATTATTCTCTTCTCTTCGTCAATGTTTCATTGAGGCAACGCTCGCGGCGAAAGCGCGACTCGTCCCGGTGTATTTGTTTCATCTCGGGCCGTGCATCGCGTTCGAATACGAATTGCACTTGTATCTCGAAGAAACATGCGGTTTCATTATGATCGCAGCGGAGTCGCGCTCGTCGCAGGTTACAGCCATGGAAATGCAGACACATAAGGCAAGATGGTTGTCGCTCGACGAACCTCGTTGCGTTCTCTGTCTTTCTCTCATGGGCTCAGTAGCTTTGTCGCGAGACAGAGCCCAATACTCTTTTCTCTCCTGGAAACGAATCCCTACCGCGTCCTCCTCGCCTCTTTCTCCTTGTCATCTTCCCGCGTGTCTTTTCGCGCCAACGCTGCCGATAAATATTTGGAATTGATACCCTTGTACACGACGAGCTATTCTAGCGCGCTACAGTAGCGATATTATAGTCGGAGAGGAGCCTTTATTACGTCGACGTCTGTCACACGGAAGTGTGGCAAAGAGGGAATTGAAGAGACGAGCACGCAATGGAATCTTCAGATGAAAGGGGATTCATTCTCGTTTTTCGATACACGCATTCATTGCCGATGATAATAATATGACTATGTAATGATATTATCGATATTTTCTTTTCTAAACTATTGGTCTCTATCAGTTCCGGAATACAGGGGAAAAAAAAAAAAAAAAAAAACGTCGATTCTGTCGTCTTAAATAATCTATCTTTTATATTTATGCGAAAGAAAAAAAATTAAATATTATATATACATATAAGAGAAGATAATTTACACAATGCCAGCCTAAATATAATTTATTATATCGTTTGCGCGTAACGTTAAGAAATAATATTATCTTTCTATATTGGTCGTGCTCCCTCATATTCCTATTACTATTTCATCGTAATGCCATTAACACATAGCGATTAACACGAGTATCAATCCTACTTAGCTTAAATGGCCCATAAAATATATTAGTTCTAAAAAGAGCTCCCCCGTTTACCGTTCCCTAGATCTCTGGGTCAATCACCGAGGATAAAATTTATTATTTACACCGGCAAGAGATGACCGGGTACGCTCTTCCCGACATAAACAGGTTAAAGAATGCGTCTGATGCGTTGCGGTTCAAGCGCAGCTGAATTATTTATCGGCGTACAAGAATAGAGACTGGCGAAAGATTTAGCCTACTAAAATTTATGAAACTTCCCTATAATAGGTGGTTCTAAAGTGTCGCAGCGCGCATCCGCGCGTGTGTTAAATGTCAAGAGACTATGGAGCAAATCCGGTGTTTCCGGATAATGCGTAAAATATTTTCCTTCGATATTAAAAAAATGTCGTTTATTCTAAAATATTAAAAATTTATATGAGAAATATACATACATATATATATATATTTTTTTTTACATCGAGGTCATACATACTGCTTTTAAAAAATAAAATATACATCTCTATCAAAAATAAAAGCGATTTCCGTCAAATCTCGGATATCCGTTACTCACGAAATCGCAAATTCCATCAAACGAAATTATAAATTCTCTAAAATCAGGTTGAAGAGTGATATTTTTATTTGTAATGTGCGCGTGAACGATCGCAAAGATTTATCCGTTCCACAAATGTCACATCCGTTTGTCATACGTCGCCGGAAACGGGTTTCTAAGTAATCGAACAATTATGTCAATCAACGGATCCGATTTAAACGCGAGCGATCGTCATTAAATCCAGAGTAATTGTACGCCCAAATGATCGCGGTACTCCTCGGAGCGCGAGGAACCCTAGTTAATTATTTTAGAGTCGTCGTTAGTATCCAGTTTAGGGGGGCCGAGTAAACGATTCGTATAATGGCGCCGATATCCGTACGATCTATTACAGAACGGTACGAGACTGTCGGGTAAAATCGCCCGTTAATTTAGGTTACGAAGCGAAAGGAGGGGAATGCGCGGATTTCGAGGCAAGAGGGAGGAAATACCGAGGGAAATGTGGAAATTAGCCCTATGCGGAATTCAACGGGGTTGTAACAAATTCGAAGAGAAAAGGACGATTGAGAGCGATGGTGCGTAGAGTACGGCGTTTGCCAAACGCGATTCACCCCTCGCGCTTTATCGATTCATTTACTATTCCTTCTCGACTGCCCGTCCATCCGGCTACGCGCAACAACGAGCCTCTGTACGATAATTTATTTGACACGTGCGAGGAAAACCGTTGGTGCGAAATTATTAATCTAAGCGAGCTTACTTTGCGTCTGCGAGATAAAATTAGAAAACAAAATTAAAAATGTTTGTACAAAATCGTCTAGCGACGAGCGAGAAATAATTAATAAACAACGATTTTGTCGTGAATATTTAAATTCACGGATGTGTAAATGTAGCGTGCAACTTTCTAGTTACATAGGGGATGACATTATTCACTATTAGCTGATTCGATCTGGAATACGGCTCAACGTACATTCTATACGTGTGCGTGATACGACGTAAATGAATGGTCGTAACGCGCCGAAACCCCTCGGCGTCACGATACACACGGTGTTTTAACATGTGTGCGAGAGATGCATTATTCTTCGTACTTTATAGCAGCAGCTCTCTTTGGAAGGGAAACTGCGAGATGACGCGATATGTAAATTCCAGCGCGAGCATCGCGCGCCGCCGTAAAATTCTTATCGTGTTAGCAAAGGTTGATTATCGGAAAATATCTTCGAAAGGGGGATATATAAGTATCTTTACGCTATCATGTATAAAGTTCGTAAAAGATAATGGGTAGGTCGTAACACTGTGTATTCGGTGATAAACGAAGTAAAATTTTGTCTCTAGAGACATATATACGTACACGGGATAGATTTGAACTGGTATTTTTGCCGAGAATATACGTAATATAAAATTTCTTAATTTTTCCTTTATAGCTTCTTTTATGTTTTAGATAAAAAAAAAAAAAAAAAAAAAAAAAAAAAAAAAAAAAAAAAAAAAATTAAGCCATAAATTATATTAAAATCGGAAAAATATAAAACCAAATAGTCCAACATTCTCTGCATTTATTTTTAATTTCTAATACTAGCAGTACGTGTAAGTAAAATGATGGAATATCTCTCGGACGTTATATTAAATCACCGAAAATCCGTATTGTCGTGGAAACGACACGCATCATGTCTGCGGAATCGTTATCGCTTTGGTACATTCGGTCGTCCCGTGGAGAAGCATCGTTTATTAGTGTAAAAGGCGAGTTTTCAGTAAATTAAGAAACAACTCGACAATCTCGACGCTGCTGGCAAACCATTAACCATTGTCGAGAAAAGAGAGAGAGAGAGAGAGAGATGTCCGCATGGTTTTAATTCCATTTTAACACTTTCATGGCACGCAATAAAAGTCTACTCCCAAGTAAATAAGATTACGCGTTAAAAATATCGAAGGTCTAAAAGGAAGCCATCAAGAAATCTTTTCTGAAAGTAAATACGTTAAATCAAATATCAACATGTGCGAAGTGGTATCTCTCTCGTCTGTTAAAAAATTAATTTTTTTATTACAATTCCGAGTTCCTTATTAATTTTAAAAATAGAGTTCTGATGAATTAAAAAAATCAGATATCATTCTCACACGCTAGTAAAAATTAGACTCCCCTTTCGTTTCTCTCCTCTTTTGAAGCTTCGTGGAACGAAGCACACAGACATGGGAGTCTTCTATACGTAAACGAGGCGCGGAGGGACGGTCGTTATGCGAAAGTAATTGATTACCCGCGATGCACGATGCGTGCGAAATCGATTACGAAGCGTGGATCGTTTGTACCATAAATTGCATCGATAGGTGCCGCATTGTACGATGGATATCGAAGACTTCACGCTTTCTTTTAGAGAAAAGCATCGTTCATCGGACACTGTAACGGTATTTTCAATTTTTGTTGAAGAAAAAAAGTACGATTTATTGTCTCTAATCCATCATGTTTTTACATTTGAATTAATGTAAAATGAATTACTTTAACTATATATTGTGCCACTTGTCTGACAATATACAAGCTTGCTGATAAGCGTTACAGGTTGAGATTAGATTATCTGGCAATCATGCAATTGTGATTTATTAATGTAACGATCAACGGTATATCAATGTCTTCCCTTAGAAGCTTCTCCATTAATACGAGCAATTACTATGACGAAGGTGATTATCGATGAAATCTGTTTCGCTACCGTAACATTCTTGCCTGCGTTATGAAGACGATACGCAAATTATGGAGTTAAGCAATGACATCGTCATATAACGAGTAGCAAATGTTTGTCGATCGAGACGAAGTGTATGTCGGAGATGAATTGTCAATTTAGAATAACGCGAGAACAAAGTTTATTCGACCGGTACGCAGGCGCGCGTCGACGTTTTACAATAAAATTTATAATATGATATAAAATTAGTCATCGTGACAGGCAAATGTAGCTTCACGGGCACGCGCGATCGAAAGAAATTTATAAACAAAGCCACAGATTAAATCACTAAGTCTGGCGCAACCAGATGACAAATGCAAATATGCTCGTTGCACAAATATCATGAAATATTATTGAAACAATTCATTTCAATCAAACTGATCTCGCTAGGATGAA
Source organism: Polyergus mexicanus (assembly GCF_030449975.1). NCBI lineage: Eukaryota > Metazoa > Arthropoda > Insecta > Hymenoptera > Formicidae > Polyergus > Polyergus mexicanus. The sequence continues at coordinate 4,232,468 of NW_027223327.1, read as the reverse complement.
GCAAAGTTTATGCTGCGCATTGTTTTAGTTCTCGATATACTTTCGCATTTTCATTATGGATGATGATCGCGGAAAAAACCGTTCGAGAAAAACTATATATAGTACAATATATCTATTTTCTTTTAATATATCTCGGCAGCGTTTCTTTTATACAATTTGTCATAAGTTCGCAACGAGGATTTCGATCATTGTTCCCATTGCTCTAATATATATATAGCAAATGGATTTAGATCGACTAATGTGTATTCAGAACTTTGAGAAATTCTGCAAATTTAGTTACAAGATAAGCACTTTGCTTACAGTCGAATCGTTGCTCGATCGCCTATCGCGTTAGAAGCTACGGTAAAGCAAGCTTCGTCCAACATAATAGAAGTTATATGTTTCAAATCATTTGTATATAACATATACATATATATAATCGCGAAGCAAACCAAACAGATGGATTGATTTAACATGAAAAAAATATATAAAAGTAAAGAGATTAATTTTTCGTAATAAGATGCAACGCGGATTTTGTAGAATCAAAAAAGAACAGTATGGTGTATCTTATCGGATATTGTCAGTGTTACACATTTGAAAGCTCTAAATGGTGCGTTGAATAAAAGTCATCAAATAAGAGAGGAGAGGGAGTTCGCCTCTTTTCGAAGCTACCAATTTAATTTAAAAGGACCGAACGTGTGAGTAAAGAGAGCGGAAATGCGGGCTGTTGCTTCTGTGATTCGAAGCATACGAGAATACAATCCGCGACTGTACGGTAAGTGCTTTCAGCAATCTGTACACCGACGGTGGATTTCCATACAATATGGTTGGCTCGTCGTCTGCCGAAGCTATCGGTAAATAACGACGGCGACGACGGACGTTCGCTCTAATTCCGAGCGCGATGTTACGCCGCGCATAATAAACGCACGGCGCACGCATCACACTTTATCGGTCCCCCACTGTGCGGGTGTTATGTCAGCATGCACGCCGTGGTGTTGCCAGCACGATCCGCTGATACAACCCCATTCGTCCGGTCGTGTAACAGCTACTATTGAATTGTGTCTTCTATGCGGAGCCAGAGACGCGAACTGCCTCCGAAATAAGCGCGCTCGTGGATGGAAGAAAAAAAAAAAAAAAAAAAAAAACACGCGACGCTGGATAACAATCGCGAAAATACTTTATCGATTAATTTTTTTACGTGATTTTTTTACGTTCCTCGATCTGGCACTCTTGGCCACGAAGAGCCACGATAAAAACTTTTATTACTATTATACTATCTATCGCAAACTCTTTCGTTATTTTAATTGTTTTCGATGTTTTAAATTAATATAGAGAAATATTGTGTTATACTTAAATATAACTTGATATTTTCAAAAATGTTCATTAAAAATTTTAATGAGTCTTTAATATTGAATTATTAAATGATACAAGTACTTTGAATAATGAATTATTATACAGCACTGATCTGCGCATGTTGGCAATAATGAAAATGACGTTGTCGAAAATGATGACTATGTAAACTATTATATGTTACCATTGTATCTCTTTGGCGACTTCATCCATAATTGATTGATGCGCAAATTTGATGCATAAACAATAACTGGAGGGCAATGTGTTTTTGCGCAACAGCAGAAAGCATTCATTCCGAGACTACGGTGTATTCGTCATTTTGCATTTCGCCTACCGTAATTTGAATTGTTGATTAAAACACTAGTTATGCGAGAATTACTCGGGCACACCGGAAGCTTCAGCGTCCGCGGTCGAGATTTATAGATGGCGAGCTTTATATTTATGTAACGAAACTGGGATATTAAATGTAGATATGAATCTCGCCTCTCTATAATCTATATATCCTATATACACTATCTCTTTTAAAATTATTATTTTTTTTTTTTAATTTACTCACGGATATTCGCAGAGTAAGATGTCAAAATGTTAAACTCTTCTTTTTGATCAATCGCTTACCTGAAACGAAAAAGAAGATATAATTAGTATTAGATAATTAATTTTTTTCCTTTCTTTTTTATTACTCTCTGATTACATTGTATTATCTTTAATACGATCAATTAACAATTCAATTAATAATAAAATAAAATGCGATAAGTAAAGCGAACAATTTGATAAGAATGCGGTGAACATGAAAGATGAGAGAATCGATACGAAACGTGACGGACTTAGAGATGGACCTGTCATTCTTTCTATTCCGAATGTACGTATCTCTAGACTTCGAACGTCGAGATGGACTTCCCGTCGAGACGGATCGATGGCGCGAAAGGAGAAGCGAGTCGACGCTTCGCGGAAAACACTTGTCTCACTTCGTCCCCTCGTCTCTGTTCCGCTGAAGCGAGGGCGGCAAACTTGCCGAATAAACACAACGAGAGATCCCGGGGACCGGTTTCTCGACCGGACGCGACAGTGCATTGAATCGGTCATTCGCCAACTTTGACGTTTCCACCTACGTAAGTTTCCAGACATTTTACGAGGTCGTGGACCGCGCGCGGTCGCGCTATACGCGGGCTTTTCGACTAAAGCCCTTTGTGTTTCGAGCAACGATGGACCGGTTGTCGCGGGGATTTAGCCTCCAAACCGGAATCGAGATTCGCGCCGAAGGGTTTTCCGAAAGCCGCTTCGAGCTACTTATAATACTATTAATAATACGTTCAAACGGATAAATTCACCCTTCATGGGAGGAGTTTCGTGGAAATTCGCGCCAAATGCCTTGCACGATTACGTCCAAGATTTCCACTGTTTATCGTTCCAATGCCCTGAACAGAATTAGCGTACCGGAAATATTCAAACTTGGTGAAACCTGATGCGAAAATGAAGTTTCAAGGTGGATCAATATAATATTGATTATTTCCAACAGTCTAAGATTCATAAATAATTTCTTCCAATAGAGATAATTTTAGATCCACTATCCATCTCTCTTTAGGCTCGGATTAACAAATCTATTTGAACGATAGAGTAAGATATCGATTTGACACTGTATTCAATTTGTCACTTTACAGACAAGGATTTGTTTTCACTAAAGTTAAAAGCCTTTAGTCGCGCTTTTCAAATTTCACCGCGCCAGTGAATGAATGTCCAACGTCGGTGGACAGAGAGCATATTTCGATGCGACAGAAAGGGCACGGATGAGGGGAGGAAGAGCATGGTACCGCGGGCGTGTTGCGCAGCGACTTTAAAAGTTGTAATAAATTCCGGCGGACGATGCGCTTGACGTGAATTGTCGTACGGTACACAACCGGCCGAAGAAGCGGGTAGCGGAAGAAAACGAGGTAAAAAGAGAGAAGAGAGAATCCATGGAAGCCGCGCTCGTGTCGAGTCAGACAGCAGAAACGAAAGTGGAGCGAAGGATAGGGTGGATTCTCCGGAACAGGTTGCCGGAGATTTAGAGAGGCAGGGCGAAGAGAACCCGGGGTCGGGAAGAAGGGACCCGCGAGCTGGATTCTGACGCTCGAGCGGGGACCAAGAGGGGGGGAAGGAGGGGAGGGAGGTTCGCAGCCAGACTTTAGGTTGCATGCGTCAAGTGCATACTTCAAGTCGCCCTAGGGCTATACAGCGTCTATCCACTATCCAGACCCGTCCAGGCTGTCTCGCTCGTTCGTTCGTTCCCTCCTTCCTTCGTTTCCGCTCGCCATCACTTTTCGTTTCCTCTCTCTCTCTCTTCCTCCTTTCCTTAACTCGAGAGTTAGGGTAGCTTAATTCTCGGATACGCGACGACGTATAGACGTGTAACCCCCGGCAGTATCCCTTTTCGCCGGTGGAGGCCGTGGCAATTTCGCCGGCGAAATTAAGGAAATTTTCCGTAACGTGCCTCGAAACGGCGGAACATCTTTCACAATCAGCCGGCTGGCTGTCCGCGATTACGAACGAGGGAACGGTTGCCGCCGTCGCCGGCGCAAATATTTCCTCGCGCACGCGAGAAAACTCGCTCCCGGCGACGTTGAGTGACTCCACCTATCGTAGCTTCTATCTCGTCGCCGTCGTTATAACGCATAAATTGGAATAGTTAGAGACGATGTTGACTGACGCCCGCTTGACGGAATATTCCGGGCGCAACGCGAGGAATAACAATTACGCCGGTCTATTAACGTTCTCCGTGTAGCGGAGAACTTTTAACTTGGGCTTTGAATGCGGTTGCCTATTTGGCGCGGATCGCAAGTTTCACGATGAAACAGAATCACCGAAGAAAATCCCCATCGATCCCGTATTTTCATTTACGTGTCACGTTATATAAAAAACATCCACGTATGTTGATGTTCCGCCCGTATTTGCCGCGTTGCGTTTTCCGCGAGCGAACGCGACGCACGTACGAGGTTTTATTTATTTATTTATTTATTTTTTTTTTTTTTTTCGTATGCGTCCAGCTTGAATTGCAAATGCTATTTACCAAACTGTACAGCTCTTTATTGCACGGCAGCTTCCATAGATCGTAAAGTTGTCCGAGACCGGAGGTTACATTAATTACAGCCGGATACATCCGATATGCTACAATAATATTATATCGTTCATGCGACACGCGGAAAGTGCCGGTTTTCCATCAAGGGATATCGGATTTCATATTTCATCAGTTTATACGGAACTGCGGGGGAACATGCGCTGCGGGGTTAGTTTCCGTGTGCGGTCTGCGATCGTTTCGCCCCGGTATACTTATCACTACGTACCACCATAATTACGCCGGACGCACGATATAAACTATCTCCAAATTGCATCCGGGGGACTCGAGGACCGCGCGCAGATGGGAGCAAGAAAGATAGAAATGCATGTATAAATTCGCGACGAAATTTTTATAATCATGTTATAACGAATATCACACACACATATATATACATAAATGACAAATTATTCTCGTCGCAATTCAATTTGAATTTTATTGCCATTTCTCACATACCGCGGTCGATTAGAGACATCCGCCGTATGCATCGATAGCGAGACGCAAGGTAGAAGAGAGAAGGGGAGAGATATTAATTATCAATTCATCTCTCTCGTAAGCCATTAATCGCCACGACGTGCGAAAGCGGCATTTTTCTCAAGATAATGAAATTCTCATCGCGTTCGATTAATTATCTTTCTTTCTTTCGCGTCCGGTATCGGGAAAGGAAAGAGGGAGTCCGTAGGAGTTTGCTAACAAATGGAGGACAACTTCATCGTCGCGGTATTAAGGACGAGTGGACGCTAATGAGCGTAGGCCGGCAGCAGATATCCCCCCCCCCCACCCCATCCCCGGAATAGTATCGGACGAGGTTGCAACCTTGGTCGCAGCCGGTGATTAGTCGTTAACGCTTATCATTAACCTCAAGGGTTAATTTCTGCATTAATTACTCCGTGTCGTTTGTTGGAAACTATCACCGGTCGACCCGTCGACGGAGCGCATGGATAACAATACCGCAGATGTTTCGAGTTTGATGCGACCGAATGCACTGCGAATCGTTGCTAGTCAACCGTGAAAATCGACCACGGGTACAACGTAAACGAAGCGAATGCGATCGATTCTCGAAATAAATTGTACGCCTTTCAAATATATAGTTGTAAATCTTTCAATATATATATATATATATGGATCGTTTATTTTGAAAGTGGTGCAAGTCCATTTTCTTTTGTTTCCGAGAAAATTAAATGTTAGCAGATCTGACAATTAAAAAATATAGGTTAATTATGTGAAGTCTGGGAATGTTTGTACTAATTTATCAATATGTAATTTGATTATATAAATTTCTTTTAGGCGAATTTAACTAAAATAATATATATTTCCAGGCTGCAAATGGACTTACATCACTTTCATAATTAGTCAATTGTAAATATCATTTAATTTCAATTTTGAAATAACAAATATCACTTAAAATATATTTCATATTAATCCAATTTTGTTTATAAATAATAACAAGAAATAAAATAGAATTAGTATTTTTTATTTCGAACGTTAATTATATTTATATATTGTTAAACTTAACACAAGATATTGGTATTATTAATTATTTATGCTCTTCGTGTGGCAGTGTTTTGAAATATTCATGATGCACAGGAGGTATATAAGGTAATAGCTGCTGCATATCCTTATATTTTTCGTACGTAATAGGCCTGGCATCGTGATGGAAATTGGACTTACACCACTTTCATAATCAATGGTTACGCAATTTCTTTTACCGGCCAATTTTAAATTGAACAAAGCATTGGCATTTTTTAAGATATTGAATACTAACTAGTTATAAACAAAAAGTTTACACTAAATTAAGCATAAATTACGTCATATCTCATTTTTTTAAAAAAAGGATTTACACCACTTTCAAAATAAACGGTCCATATATATTCGAATTTCTTACGAGAATCACCACAAGACTTGAAATACAATTTTACAGATAATCGCATGCGATTCATGGACAAAAATTTTTCACGACAATCTCAATTTTTCGAGAAACTCATTGGAATGAAAAGATAAGTTAAAAGCGACAGCGAGTCTTATGTGAAATAAAGAATTAAATTAAGATTTCAAAGAAGAAGCAAGGCATTAATTTATAATAATAAATAATATCTGAATCCGATAATAATATAATGAATACAATTTGTAAATATATGTCATAATTATTTCATAACGAGTATAAACGCGACGTTATATAATTATTTTTTAACGAACAAGCCCGTTCATTAATGCATTCCCAATAAAATTGCATTGGAGATTTTCTAGTAATTCGACGCTCTTCCAATCGCTCTCTCGTGATCGATAAAAATGTTCACGATTTAAAGCTCGTTAGGTAGGTTCACACATATTACACAACTTCTATTAAATGCGACGATGGTTCGATAGTTAATAACAACAATAATTGCTGTTCGTTAGACACGGATCAATGTAGTCATTAACGCGGATATAGTAGATAGATAATACTTGTATTCGTGTTGATTAGCGCAAATGCATAAGGATATTCCGTCGTGCATGGGATAGGATTATTAATGAGACTATCGATATAAACGACACTTAATTGCTATTGATTTTGTCCGCGAGCGCGATGTAAAATCATCGTCTCATCGTACATCAGCTGTTTGTACGTCAAGGCAACGATAACCGCGCTTTACGCATTGTTAAGGTTCGATTAATCTTGCGATTAATTTTATGGAACTTTCCTGCCTTTGAGATAACGTATGCTCATTAGGTTCATTTAACGTAACGTAGCGCTCATTACCTCATTTTGCAGCAATATTTCCTCGTTAATCACCGTCGCTTTGATCTTTGGCAGGTTATCTTCTCGCGAAAGAAAAATTTTACGTTACAATCGTATACTTAATATTATCATCGTCGTCATCATTATTATCAGAAACATCAAACGCTTTGCGATGGAATGTGCCAAGATCTTTCCGTATAAAAAAGATAAGTTTCGTAAAAAAAAAAAACTTTAACATCAATCTACGCTTAGCTTAATAGCTAAGCGTTACCGTTAGTATCCTATACTATATTTGAAAAAGAGTTGGGTACCAGCGGAAAAATCTGAAAAATGAAGCGAAGGTGTAAGAGGTCGATCGATTAGACGGCGCCTCCGTATTGTCTCTACATGTGTCTGGTATAAATCTCGCTGGGTGGAATATTTATGGCGCGCCCTTCCGACTGCCTATAAGTAATACATTTTCTCCGTATCCGCGGATACGACGCTCCATTAACAAACTCCCGCCCACGCCGGCGAGTTACGATACTAACGACGGCGAAATACGATTCATTTACACCCACCTCGCGCTTTCGCGAAATGAAGCATTCGAGATCGAAGGAGTGGGATGCGGCCCGATGGAGCGCGCACACAACGCCGGTAGCCGACGTCGTTGACATTATCTTGGACTTTTAAAATATTGCGTGCCACGTGTGGAAGATAAGCCGCGATAAATATCATTCGCATCGATAGATTTAACGTTCGCGGTCGACGCGATCGACATTGTTTTCGCCGTTAATCTCCGCGTACGCATTGTAATCGATACTAAACGTCTCGAAGTTGCATATTATTCGGAATTAAAATTTCCGTTGACGCGCGAGGGGATGCAAGATACTCGAAAGACGTTACATCGATGCAAACTTCGATAGATTTTATCCGAGTCCGAAAAAAGGAATCCCTCGATAGCGCAGCGGTATCTGAGAGTTTCCGCGTCGTTTGACGTTTCTCCGGGAGGTATAAAAGGGGATATATCAAAGGCGGTAGCTCAAAGGACAAAAGTCCCCTGGTAGTCCGAGGGAAGCGCGCGGACGAGAGGGATCGCGACAGGTCCCCGGGATGATCGGATATCGGACGGAGAAGAGGGATTGTGAGATCCCTCTCTGCGGAAAACGTGGCGTCTCGGTATAAATTAAAAGTTCTTACAGCCGCTAGAAGATCGTTAATACGTCGTGTCGCTATCCGCGCCGTTCCGCGCAACTCCCGCGATTTATTTCCACGGTCTCAAAGTCACCGGAACTTGAAGCTTTACATTTTCATCGAGACGCTTGTCCGCCCCCTCCCCCCTTCCTCCAACTTAGCGCGCGATCCCCTTTTTCGTTATCGGCGGTCCCTCGTAAGTCTCGCGGTTCCCCTTCACTTCGCAGCCGCACTTGCGGGGGATTCTTAATGCACTTCGGACAGCGAGTATATTAGACGAATGTAAAACTCTGCCGGTGACATTTACGACGAACTTCTAGGTAGTCGAAAGAAACTGGCTAGTTCCATTGCGCTGACATCCCGGACACAAACATTGATTTTTTTCACAGCGGAGAGAAGCGTCGTATGCACGAGAACAGCAACGTATTTTAAGCTGGCTGTCAGTTAATAAGTTGTTTCTTACACTCAAAATGATTACCATAAGAAATACCATCAAGACTCTGTGTCAACTTCTTGAATGATATTGCGTTATGTTCATAAACACTCGCTCGTCTACACACACGGAATTTACCGATTAAACTATACATCCAAGCAATTTTGGCAAATGAAGCGGGATCGCGAAAAGAACAGCTCGAAGATTAGATAAGATGGCGAATGGGTAATTAGCAATTCTTTGAACGAATAGCGATCGAGCGAACTTTACGGAGCGTATCGTCTATTCAGCTGGGTGGAGCACGTCGTATTTGCTTACGATACACAAGTAGGTGTAATTAATCTTCCTTTCATACCCGGTTCTATCCAGGCGAAAATAAAAAGCTAAGAGGTTCTTAAATTCGTGTAGTTGGAGCTTCTTAAGATGAATAGTAGTAAGATACGTCTTCTGTATCTTTTATATTCTTTTCTCTACTAAATATTTATAAAATAATCTCGCCGATATATATATATATATATATATATATATATATATATATATTTGCATAAGATGATTGCATAAGTTCGTGCCCGATTTTCATAGATGGCATTAAGTTACTGCATGGCGGAGTTCTATTGTTTTCGTGTGGTAATTGTTGCTTACACCAAATAGATGACGTTGTCTTATGTCAATTTAGCGTCAGACGTTGTTCAGATAAGTCCATTTGTGCATAAGAGAAATCATTAAAAATGGAGAACGAAAGGTGCATTTGCGGCATGTAACGCTATATGAATTTCGGAAAGGCGTGAGTGTTGGGATTGCACAAAAAAATATTTAAAGCGTTTATTTGGACCGCGCTCCTGCTCACGTGTGTGAAGTTTGCATCTCAAGTGTTAGCATCTCACAAATAAACTTCATATTAACTAGCATCCAGCATAGTTCCATAGTTCTTGATAGGTTTTAACAATAGTTCCGTCTAATTTACTATTAAAATCGTATTTTTAAGAAATGAGATGCTAACTTCCGGTAACATCTGATAGCATCTCATCGTATTTCGAATATTTGATCATGGGGGAGTAGGATTCCGTGGAGTTTTACAGCCTAGACACATTCTGTCAATAGTTCTGACGATTAAATTCTGTAGAAAGTAATTTATCGTCACAAAACCCATCTAATCCGCGCTACTGGCACCTTACTTTCAAAAATCGGAAGTTTTATTAACAGTTCTATTTGCATCCCGAAGAGTTCTATCGATAAGTATTAAGGCCCGAAGCTGTAAAACCAAAAATGAAAAAGTTCTAGCCACTTTTAGTTATACGCTCTTAAAAAATTTCTAAGTCCCGAGGGGTTGATATTTTTTTTCTAATTTTCGAAGTTCCAATGGTAGTTCTATTTGCATCCCGAAGAGTTCTATCGATAAGTATTAAGGCCCGAAGCTGTAAAACCAAAAATGAAAAAGTTCTGGCCACTTTTAGTTATACGCTCTTAAAAAATTTCTAAGTCCCGAGGGGTTGATATTTTTTTCTAATTTTCGAAGTTCTAATGGTAGTTCTATTTGCATCCCGAAGAGTTCTATCGATAAGTATTAAGGCCCGAAGCTGTAAAACCAAAAATGAAAAAGTTCTGGCCACTTTTAGTTATACGCTCTTAAAAAATTTCTAAGTCCCGAGGGGTTGATATTTTTTTCTAATTTTCGAAGTTCTAATGGTAGTTCTATTTGCATCCCGAAGAGTTCTATCGATAAGTATTAAGGCCCGAAGCTGTAAAACCAAAAATGAAAAAGTTCTGGCCACTTTTAGTTATACGCTCTTAAAAAATTTCAGTACTCTGCGTTGATACCACTGCTT
>NW_027223327.1:4126197-4221800 GCF_030449975.1 Polyergus mexicanus | reverse complement strand
AAGCAGTGGTATCAACGCAGAGTACTCACGCAGCTATATTTTAGTTGCGATCTCACAGATCTAACAATACGTAGGAAAATATATCATGGATACCACACATATTTATATTACGTATTTTTTATTTCGATATTATTTCTATAAAATAAGCAATCTCACGAATTGATCTTAAATTCATCTTACCGGGGAGGATGCATGGATTGCTCGCTAAAAGAGAGAATTACAGAAATAGATGTTCGCTCCTGGCTGAATATTTATCAGCTTGCTATAATTATTTCGAAATATTTATAAACGCACTGCATAAGAAACAGCGGTATTATACGGTGGGCATTGGTGATTTTAATGCGCGGCATTGATAGTCATATGTAATCTCGCACTGGCGTTATACTTTGCACTCCAAAGAGCGAGATAATTGTACACTCTTGCCGCCGTGTCATACCATTCATTGCGGAATGGAAGCACGATAATAACGTACAAAGTGCAAAATACCGGAATGTATGGTGTGTAGCGATCGCGCAATTATTCGCGGTACAAGAAAATTATAACGTGTTTACGCCGATAAAGGAATTCACAGTGTTTAAAGTAACACCGCGTTTTATATACGCGACCAGTGGTTATCAAATAAATTCAGGGTCAAATAGCGCCGAAAGCTAATTTGTACTAATAAATGTATTTATCGAAATGTATTTATCCATCGAAATTGTATTTTAATATAAATGAACATTTTTTAACTAAACCAGCCGTTAAAATTGACTTCTTACACAAGATACTTAAAAATCTTGGGAGAAAAAAAAGGTGCCTTTTTTAAGGAAGATTCTTCGAAGCGATTGAACACATACAAGACCGCCGACGTATTGCGAATCGCGACACGTTCCGGCTGAGCTTCGGCAAAGGTTTATGGAGCATTTATTTCAGCGATTCCGTACAAATATGCCATTATCGGCGAAATTCGGTAAATAACGACAGCAGTTGTGTTAGTGCTACAATGTACTTACATCGTCGGATGAGGCTCGAACGAGACGATAAAATATCAATTTTGAAGTTTAAGTGTCAATTTTTCGACGCTGTTCACGTCGCGGATACTTTCGTTATGAACGGTAACTCATCGACGCCAATGAACGTACTATCTACTAATATTCATACGCAATTGTTTATCAATGCTTATCGATGATAAATAAAAAAATATAAAAAGCGATCTGCTTATCTTATCATCTTTTTTCTTTTATAAATTTCTGAAATTATACAATTAATATGAAAAAAGTTTTCATTTTTGTTAAAATGAATCGTGTTATCCACACATCTCTATACATATATCTCATATTAGAATATTCAATTTAAATATATAAAATGTTTTCTCCGATAACAAGATATGGAAAATTAAACCGCAAAGCCATTCTATAGTTTCTCCGCTTCGTTTACTCATTCCTAGTCTCTCGTGCTATTTATCTACGCGCAACTTCAATCATCGACTAAGACGGCAATGGAGAGTCGCTGAACGTAAATTAGCTCGAAACTGGTTTAGCTCAATGTGTTAATTGTGCCTCTCCTGGGCCCTGATTTGCGGCGCGGCAATTGTACGGTTTATCCGACACTGCGGAGCCGGGGCGCAACAATTACCCCGTACTGCGCGCGCGAGTTGGCCGACTCTACGGCTTATACACACGTACACACACGAGGTATATACACGCTATCTATTGCATAGTCGGACAGGATGGATGGGGACTAGGGGGAAAGTTGCTCTTTCTTTCTCTCTCTCTCTCTCTCTCTCTCTTCTCTATTGAACGGCGCATTCCGATATTGTTTTGCCCTCCGTCCCTCTTTCTCGCGCGCCTTTACTCTCCATTAAGCCGAACATCTCGAAATAACGATTCGTGCTCCAAGGAATAAGGAAGGCAGTGAGAAGAAAAGGGCAGCAAAAAATGCGACTGCATATATATATATGTAGAGAGAAAGAGAGAGAGAGAGAGAGATACAGAAACATGGCACTTCTCTGCACTCTTCAGCAAATACCACTCTCCAGCGGTTCTTGTTCCCTTTGACTCCCCCGCAATCTTTCATGGACTGGCGAGCAACGTCACAAAGCGCCGCGGAATCGCAACGATGCGAATTTACTCGACCAGATATAAGAGTACAGTAGCGCGGAAAAAAGGAGCAACTAGCAATATTTGCGCAAGATATTTTTTTTCGAGAGAACGCGCCGAGCTACTCGACGTAATTGGATAATGACAAATGATAGAACTGTCAAATTTATGAGTCCAATATGAATTTAATTTAACGAAAATTGGAGGGGCTCCGGCTTTGAGCCGATGTGACTCGCGGGCATAATTTCGAGATTCCTTAATTCGTCTCGCTTAATCAGCATAACGGCACCCGGTTATTGCTCGCCCGATGAGTAAAGCAAGAAACGGACATGAAGCAAAATTAAATTTTTTTTTTTTTCCGACTAAAGCTATTAGAACGGTAGAATGGATCTGTCGCAGTTTATGTTATACTCGTGCTTTGTTAGTCGGCATAAAACGTTAATTAAAAATCCAATCAAGGCTACCTCATTAAAAATAGCTTTGCGCACTCGCGAAATTACGGTACGCAAATATGTTTTTTCTAAAAAAAATATGAAGGTTTTTGTTTCTTGAAATATAATTTCAAGAATATAGTTTCATATCGCGCTCTCTTCTATTATTGTTTACCATTATTTAAAAAAATAGCATTTTCAAATTCGCGTAATGCTGCTTTACATCGATCAACGGTGTTTTAACGGCGCTTTTTACCGAAGCTCGCCGGCAAAAATATCGGGAGACGACGAAATATTATATCAGCCGAAGGCTCACGAGAAGGAGCACGACGTCCGGCGAAATTTATGCACCGCATCGAAAAGTACGTACCGCTATATTCGCGACGCGACACATTACGCGTCGCGTTTCGTTCCGATAAATCTCTCCGCGTCTCGAATTTGCCGCGGTCGCATACGCATAATTCAGTACCCGGGGCCCGATCGGTAGAAAAACCCGTCTCACCGGGTATGCTTCCGCATATGGAATTTCTATGTTCCTTGGAGATTTCTGGTCGCGGTCCCTGGCTCCTCGCTCTCGATCTCCCGTACAAACAGTAATACGCGGGTACTGGGATAATCCAATATACGAGCACGAGAGATACCATCCTCTTTGTTTGTGTTTTAATAATGTATGGCTTCCCTGCGTTTTCTTTCTCTTTCTCTCTCTCTCTTTCTTGAAACAATATGTAGACTTTTTAAAAGCGTTACAAAAAATTTCCGGTTACCTCCGTATCCGGAAGACGATTCTGAGGGATCGCACAATGTTATCATTGAAATTGTGCCCTCCCCCCAATTCATAGATTTATATAAAAGCGATTTATAATAAATATTATATAACACTGCGAAGCGTGCGGTTAAATCTCTCTCGTTAAGATAGGGATTGCGCAAGACTTAAGATAAAATATATTCGTAAAAATATTGCATTGGTATTGAGAATTTTTGAACATTTAATTCCTATCTTGATCTGAATTTTATTAACAATTTTTATCTAATATATTGAATAATTATTTAAAATAATAATTTTTAAATAATCTTTATAATATAATTTTAGATAATTATTTATACAAGACAAAATCAAGACTGATCTTTGTACAATCCTACACTGAGATTATTTTCCTGAAAATATCCAAGCATCATCTGAATTTTAATCAACGATTACGCGATCGAGATTCATCCTTCCTGATTCTCTCGTCGCAATAAGATATTTCCGTCGGAAACAGTCCACGCGCTCTTGTTAGTGCGTCTCAAAGTGCCGCGGCCCTCCAGTTAGTTCTCACTCGTTTTAATCCCCTCCAATCACAATTCAGCAGAAACTACCAAGTGACGCTTTTCGTTGTGGGGGTGCGGAAGCGGGAAACTTTCGACGAACAATCCTGGGCTCGCACGTTCCCGCACAATCCTCTCTTCAACCTCCTCCTCCCGTTTTCCGCGTCCCTTTCCCGCGAACGAGATAGATTTCAACCTTCCGATTACTTGCCAGCTTCTCCAAGAGAGCATACTTCGTAACCGACAAAATACGGTATTCTCTGCTTCTAGGTGGTCTGCGGTTCCGTTTCTGTATCTTTCTTTCTTTCTCTCTCTCCTTCTCTCACTTTTGCGCCATACGTATTGGCACGGAAAGCTCGCCTCTCCAGTTCGTCGACTTGCTACTTAAGAAAGTTTTCCAGCCGGTGCGACGCAATGCTCTGCACTCGAGTCACGCGGTTCCTATTGCTAACGCGAAACAATGGACGGTCCTGGGCTCCGGATAATTTTTCGCGTTGTTCGCGGAGTCGCGCCCGATTCTGATATCGAGTGCAACTTTGCTAGAATGCCCTTTTGTAGCATTCATGTGTGTGAAATAAATTTCCTCGCAAGAAAACGAAAAATCTGCCAAAAGATTTTTATACAAATCTTCTCTGAGAGAGAATAATATAGATCTTGTAATATGTTATGTAAATGATTTAATATACAATATAGTTGTAAATCCTTTTTAGATACTTTTTCCATATATTAAGTGCGAGATGCGGATAAAGCGTCACTCTTTCAAAATTAAAATCGACATGTCTGATTTTACGGCGCTGCGTATCATTATTTAAAAACCGGTTTCGTGTATCTGATTTACATTAGAAGAAGATAATGATCGTAGTCGATCGACACTCGAACACGAGCTCGACACGAGCTCGTTGAATCTTAAAATTCATCTGTTTATTCAAAAAATACAAGTCCATTGGCGACAAATTGTATTTATTACATTAAAATAAATAAAACTAGTCATCAAGAATATTTACTTCTTTTTATATTTATGGTACAGAATACAAAGAAATCTACAAAACAGTTATTTCATTTAGCATCGTATTTTGTAGTGCATTTCCAAAATTAATCAATCAATTCAAATCCAATCAATTAGCTGATATTACTTCCGTTCTACTATCGAATTTCACTATCACAGGTCTTTCGTCATTCCAGATTACGTTTAATTGAATTTGTTTTGCGTGTTTATTACTTCCTGAACGGTCGATATCGTTGTTTGAGTGCCTATTTTCTATTATTTTGAATATTTAATTATATATTATATTTAACAACGAGTCGAGAATTATATTTATGACGCATGAAAAATGTAATTTCATTAAGTTAATTGTATTAGCAAGAAAGAGATAATAAATTTTATGTAATTATTTATCGATGCATTTTACATTGTTTTCACAGATACTTAATAATATCATTTTTCTTACATTTTTTAGACAATGATTCTTGCGTTTAGATAATAAATTTACACGTGACGCATAAATTTTTATCATATTACATTATTGTTATAATAAAATTCGAGTGCACCAGTGTTTATACAATTATTTTCACCATGTGCATTCACTATAATATGCAAAAAATAATTCACGCTCCGTATTCATATTTTGCGTTATTAGAGATTTATCACAAACGAACGCAGATGCCAATCGGACCCGATCTCGCTCTCGTTGCTCAAGACTTGTGTCTTATCACATCTGGCTCGAGGTGGTTAATGAAACGTAATTGTTCGATCCTATTACATCGTCGGGGGCACAACGTCGCTATTACTTTGATAGCGTGTAATTGTAAGCGGGATAGACTCCAAAGATATCCAATCGAACACGAAATCTATTTTTCGTCTCAATCGTCTTGCCATTGCAGATACCCGATCGATTGAAACACTAGCCAGCCAGAAAATGGAGACATTATCCGCGAGGGATTAAAATAACGATCCGCGGCCAATAAATTTTTAAGACGCGTTGAAATTACGGATCTCGCGCTTTCTAATCTTTTAACAATCCCTCGATCGGATCAAGACAATGGAAGGAAAAAATTGTGTAAAATTGAACGAATGAACGAACAACGCTTCCACAATAATGTTGCTTTAAACGAGAAGCGCTAGACTTCCGGCAGGGACCAATTTCCCAACTGATATCGCAATATTTGTACGATCGATCAAAATATAAATATAAGATTGATTTCAAGCACCGCGTACTAATATAATCATTTTTCTAATTACAACAAATTACAATTATTTAATCTCGTTTGAGATGCATAAAAACGATAAAAACGATTTCGACTATAATTCAAAACTGCGCAAAAAAAGCTTATCCACAAAATAAAATTTTTTTATATCGATTATATAAAGAGATCGTAAATTTTGTGGAATAATCTCAAGAGGTTGAATTTACCTTCGTTCACTGTAATGGACCAGCCAAGCCGAAAAGACGTTTCCATCCTGATGCGAGTTCGTGAGAAATCGTGCGCGGAGCTATCGTTGAAATTTCAGCCGGCTCCAATTTATCAGACGGCTTCTTGCAGCCTCCTCACAGAGCTTGACCGGGACCACCGGTGTATCGCAATACCGACCAGCGAAAGCTAAGAGAAGAATTCAGATGCTGGAGAAACGTTACATACGGCACGGACGTTGGGGCTGGGCGATAGCGATCTCCCACGGACAATTGCCAATAATATTATAAATTCTGCGCTTTGAATAACTCGAATAATCGTTTTACAGATTCTGTGAACATCTGACCCACATCCTGTGAAGTATCCTTCCGCAATACTTGGGGAAAAAAAAAGGGCATGAGAAAAAGGTGACGTGAAATAGAAACAGAATCTGAATTTGAAATGTAGCATTATAGTTAAGAGAATTAGGGGAAGATAAAAAATTTGTTGAATAATTTTACTCGGAAAGATTTGTAAATCTAATTAATTTTTTCGACAATTTGAAAAAAATTTTCTTCGCACATTGCTAGATTTAAATTTCTGGATTTTGTACTTTCGTAATTTCTCTATTATACTATTGCAATTTTGTTAACGAAAACGTTCTATTCGAACTTACAATTAGTAGTCGCATAGGAATTCATTAAGCCGAGGAGTAACGGTACTATTTACGTGTTACAAGTACGTAATTATTTATCTTCCACAGAGTATACTCGCTCTAAGAGAATTGTCTACATAAACGCGTCCGATAAATAGACTCGCAAGCGTCTTCAATGCTTCGAGAGAACCGGAATAATCATGGGTATTAAATTTTTTTATCAAACTATATTCACAGAGAGAAAAATATTCTCTCGAATCGGTAAATTAACATGAAACATTTGCAAGATGTGGCGGTTTATCCTCGCTAGATCAATAACAGGATGCGGCGTATCGGGCCGCCGTTATTGGAGCGCGTTTAATGAGTTGTTGTGTGATAATTTAACGAGTCTGCCGATAGAGAGATTGCCCACGTTCATGACGCCGCGCCATTAATTAAGCCGCTAGTGTTTCAACGGTTGAGTAGTCGGCTAAGGTATTTCGTGTCAGAGGTAGTAAGGTGTAATAATTTAGATTGTAGTAACTCTGACTTGGCTTTGCGTATACCAATGATTTCAAAGAAATGCATTAGGTGGTCTTCGTGCTCAAGCGGGGCGCATCTAACTAAGCGGCGTCTCAAGCAGCTTGCGCACGATCGTACCAGATGTGTACCGGTCCGAATAATACATAAGGCATTTACAGATGCGAACTTGTTGCTATATCATCGTAATATTGTAATTATCGATACATCAATTAAATAAATATTTTACTTGTCTGTGCGCCATTCATTTTTATAATGTTGAGAAAAACTTAATGTGTAAATTTATCGCCTATATTACGTTCGTGGGCATAATAGTCACAATTATACATTTGTACATTTTCCAACGTTATAAGAGTTCTTTGACATTGATTAATGTTGATGGAGACGCAGACAATCCTCAAGACGATGCAATTCTGCGAGCGTGGGCGGCAATAAGAGCCGGTCTCTCTTACAGTATATTTTTCAAGGCGCATTTCTGCGATGCAACTGCAAGAACAATTAAAAACTATCAGACATGTACAATATATATGCGCCTATTTGCACAAGAATTATTTAATAATTGCGCTATATTTTGTCGCAAGTCACAATTTTAACTTTGATAATAAATTCTTTGACGAATTTAAAGTCGATGAATCTTAGAAAAAAATATTCTACAAAAATTAAAAAAGTAAATGTTTAAAAAGATTGCGTTAGATATATGCGATAAAAAGATTGTTACAAATATTACACAAGCGTCCATGTGTCAGAACAATAATTTTGTCTCTATCCATCATCCATTCACTTATTAATTTATCATCGACTCGTTAATTCATTGATGTGACGGCACAAAACTTGTGCGAAAATGCAGAAAGCAATATAAATAAGACATTTCAGAATGTGTCATTCATCGCTGGCAACCGTTGGCTGTATCCACCATGCGAATTTAGACCCGTAACGTACAGAGGTAATTGCGATAAGTAAGTTCTTGCAAACTTGATCCACTTACAATTAGCAGCGAGATGGTAGGAATTCAATTGTGGAAAACTTTCGAGATTTTCTTTTATTATCGTAACTTATTTCATTCCTAAACTCTCTGACATCTCTCAAAGATACATAGAACTTTATCATAACTTGAGCACGAAGACATACATCGAGAAGTATAAACTTCTCGTATTTTTGATAATAAATTATATATCCGAGAGTTCGCAGTCTGTTAAGCGGGACGGGAAAATATACTGCAGTGCATTTTTTATATATTGTATAATATATTAAAAGTTTTTCATACAATAATCATGGCGTTACATCGTTATTTTAATAATTCTATTAAAACTATAAGACAACTTCAAACTTTCTAGCAAATTATCTTCCCGAGAATATCATTAGAATTGAATAAATTAGAACGAAAATAAAACTCGTATTGCGAGAGCTTAAGAAAATATTTTCGTTATTTGATCTTGTTAATATAACGATTGTACGACATTTTATATGTACTTATAGAAATACCTGCAATTTGAATAATGAGAAATAGATCAGTACTTGGATAAGATTTTTTAACGATAGTGATACGTTTATTTTCACAGCGTCATTAAAACAGCCAGTACAAGTCAAGCATGTGCGATCACTTAAATTTAAAAAAGTATACATTTTCCAGAATGTATCATTTTACGAGAAGCTTGTCGCGTCTAGTTTTGCAAATTACTCGACAGACACTGTATAACCACGATATTAAAAACGCTTTCGAGAACCACGTCTGTAATGACTGTTTAAGTAATCCTGAAACCAGCCACCTCTCGAGTTAACCTAATTGACATAACTGCCACTTAACAGATCTATTACACTGGGCGTACCTCAACGTCGCTGGATTAAGCAGGCTCAATTTTATCTCTGATGTCGCGACGTTCTTTTTGCTGCGCGATTCTAGCCAGGGTTGGGAAAGTTACTTTATAAAAGTAACTCGTTACCGTTACCGTTATTTTTTCTAAAAAGTAACTCGTTACCGTTACTCGTTACCAATTTTAAAAAGTAACTCGTTACCGTTACAGTTACTAAAAAGTAACGAGTCGTTACAATTTCCGTTACTTTTTTACAATACAAACTAATAAATTATTTTGCATAAGAAAAACTTTTAAAAAATTGTAAGCAAGATTTCATTCAAGGTTTATTACAAAATAAATGATTAAATTTTATCGAAATTCTTTATTAATTTTTAATAAAATTTGTTGCTCCATAGTATCATCGTTTAAATGCCCTCTTTGTGGTGTTAATACAGAGCCACCGATGCTAAACATTCTTTCTACAGATGCACTGCTTGGTAGAGCTGTATTATATTTAATAAAAAGTTTTTTAAGTTTTGGATAGTCGTTTAACATTTCTATATTACAATTATTTGATTTTAAAAACCGTTGCAATTCTTCTTGTTCAGATTCATTTTGCACCGTTTTTTGCTCAAAAATGAAAAAATCATCGTGATCGTCAGATTTTCCAGTTTTTGAAGAATTTTCAGTCGATCGGATTCCCGATAAATCCTCCAAGTAATTTTCAGCACGTTTTCTTTTTTCTCCGGTTAACCAGTTTAACTTAAATTTTGGATGTAAACATGCTGCTATTATTAATTCTTTTGTTTCAAATATTGTAAGAAATCTAAAATCAAATATAGTAAATTAAGCGACATTGTTTGTTTTATTGAAATTAATACTTTTGAATCAATAGTTTAAAATAAAATAATATTTTTCAATTAAATCCTTATTTAAAATTAAATAACATATGTATTAATCAAATTAATAAGTTACCTTTTATTTAAACCTTGCTGAATAGCTTCAACTAATGAATGGCAATCTATAAGGTCAGATTTATTGAGATTTTCTAATTTTCGTTGCAAGGTACTTAGAACTGGTAGTAAATGAGATTACAACATAATAAGAATGCTAATTGGTCGATTTGCTTACGGCTTTACGGTTACGATAAAAATTTTATCACGCACAATAGCAAGAATAATATCTTAAATAAATCAAAAAATTTGAAAAAAGTAACGATAAAAGTAACTGTTAAATTCGTTACTCGTTACCGAAAAATGTAACGAAGTTACTTTTTCCGTTACAAATAAAATTTGTAACGCCATTACCGTTACAAGTAACGCGTTACTTCCCAACCCTGATTCTAGCTCATGAAATATATCAGCTCATGAAATATATATAATAATAATAAGTAAAAATTGAAACGTACACGAGTTTTGATGTACGTAGAGAAGAGCTGAATGTAAAACAACTATAACGCGAAACCGGGTATAGAAGATGTACAGATAAACGTGTCACGGGATAAATACTATTTACGACACAATAAAACAAATAAATAAAACGTTGGACAAATGCTAATAAAGCATGCGAGTTATAATTAATGGAGATGTACCAATTAATGGTTTGGTAATCCTCCAATATGCGAGCTTGAAGTAACTCGACCATCCATGTCCTCCGGCTTATGATAAGAGAACTTCTATAGCAAAGTCATAAAATCTTTTTTATAGACCAAATGATGCAGACACAGATATTGAATAATCGACATACCGGTTCGAGATATAAGGCAAATGATGAATTCCATCGCATTCATCCTGCAAACATCTTGTAGCTATGTGCCAAGTATCTAAAAGCTTTGTGAACATTAAAACTTCTGTCTCTCTAATAAAATACGCGACAAAATCTTATAAAAGAGCTTATTCATTTTTTGTGTAAAGTACTTTCGTATTTCGACTTAAATGCGAATACCTTCATTATATATTTTATTACTGCAATAAAACGTTATATCTTGTAGAGCAGAACACGGTAGATCGCAATAGATTGCGCGGCTCCAATATAAATAATATACGAACGAGATTAATCGTACAAGGAAAACTGCGAGCTAGATCCGTCGGATCCAATCAGAATGAGACGTTCCGACTGAATTCAATTGAATTGATCCAAGACGTGCTGCAATAAAGCACAAAAACATTCGCGGAAGATCGATATACACGGGAGCAGGAGAAATCCGGTAAGCATTCCGATAATTGCCGATATAATAAAGCTTCGTACGGTAACCATATCTCTCTCTTTGGACGAATGCAGCGTTTCTTCAAGGTCGACTGGAAAACAATGGAACGTGGGGAGGAAGGCTTGCCATTATACTCGCTATATTGTTCACGCACTGAAAGCATCATAAAGGCAACTTTACGACTATTCCGGAGCACTTGGCGCGCTTAACGCTTGCAACGGGATACTAAAAATAAAAAGGATGAAATTTATGTACGACAATAAGCGCCCGAATATAATGGCGGACGATTGCGTATACCGATGTGTGCTGTTACACAATATCGTGCTGGCAATCCCAACAGATAACGATTGGCGATTTAATTCAGTGCATATTCTTGCGCACATAACTGGTCCACGAATACTTCAGCCTCGCTAAAAGAAAGGAGTGCCCAAAAACAACTATGCATGTAAAAATGGCAACCATTGGATTTTCAATTAATATGCGGTTAAAATTGTTTAATTAAAAAGTTCCTCGATACTCTTGTTCGATTTTTCTGGATATTTAAAATGACTGTGCTTTCTTTCCTACAAAAATATTTCCAATTTATCATAGTCTCCAATTACAAGAATGCAATTATTGCGCTGTAACCGGATATAAAGATGAGAGACGTATAATGATAACATATCTTTATATTAAAGGACTATTTTTCTCGAGCATTTCTATTTCTTGTGCAGTCGTTTAGCTCGTAAGAATTAAAATTCGTTCTGCTGGTGAAATGTGTTAACATCTCAAAGTCTGCTCGCGTTCATCAGCATTTTCCATTTTAAGTCGTGGATAAGTCGAGTCGACCTTTTTTCCGACAATTATCCTTACGATTAATAGAACGCAATGTCTTTGCTGCGCTGGTTAAAGTTTGATGAGAGAAGCGGAAAACTTACAATGCCCGACCTCGCCTTTAAATTCTGCTCACGAAGTGACATGATGGTCTCCAAGGGTAAGAACTGTCTTTTGGAAATCTGCCGGACGAATCTTTAGCAGCATCCTACCACGTACATACTTTCCACATTTCTCCTCGTGAAACATCCATTATAATGTTTACAAACTTTATCAAATTGTCGATGTATTAACGAGTTTCAATAATTTTAATTGCCTTACTTTACAAATGTTTAATTCTAGTAAATCTTTCGATCAAATTGAATCTATTGACAAAAATAGTATCACGGATATCTTCGGTTTCGAGAAAAAGGATTATATATATATTGAAATAATTTTAAATACTACATATTGTATATTATTGATTATATACTTAGCAGTAAATTGATCTTTGATATTCATCAATATTTTTTTTAAGTAATTAGAAATTTAATTGATGCTGCATGTGTAAAATTTAAATAACTTAATAAAAATTTAGTAACTCATAAATTGATTCTTCTGAAAAATCTATATATAAAGTATTAACATGCTCGAAAAATAAAAATTTTGCAAAATATTTCAAATGTTTCTTTTTTTTATATAAGATATGTTTTCAAATGTTCTACTCTAATATAGTAAGAATTTTTACATTATTTTGTTGAGAAGATTTTGTGTACGAACACGCGCATGACGCGACTACATACAGAATTCGGCCGAGAAGTAGCGCAGACCTGAAGCACATTAAGAGCTTGACCAGGACACCAGCGGCATTGTAGGTAGGTTGTAGATTTCGATAAATGCCGAAATAGAGGTTGGCCGCAATGTGCAACGACGTCGTGCAAGAACCGACATAAAGGAATATGAGAAAATTTGCTGGTAGAAGCGCGTCATGTAGCCAAGAATATCGGAGAGGTCTTGGCTTTATAGTACCATTTAGGTATGGTGTTTACACACTTACATCAAATATTTGAAGGGTCTATCCTCTTGTTAGAGAAAGATCCACGTATTACTGTAACTGTATTAGTATATGATAATCATATTCATATTATACGTTTTAATTCATAAAATATAAAGTGCTCTTTACGTTTATCACAAGAAAGCAAAATAATAATTGTTGGAATTTTTATATATATATGATAAGCATAAAAAAATAAATATAAAAAAATAAATTACAAATTATATACAATGTCTCTAAAAAGAAAAAAAGAAAAAAAAAAGCAGGAAACGCGCGCCAATTTTTGCAATGTATAATCTGTTAATCCGCTTAATTGTTATTTAAGTTTATATGATAAAATGATAAAGCAAATATTGTATTTAATAAAATGACCGCAAGCGTAAGGGATTGATATCCATTGCACATATAGGACATTATACTTTATTAGAGCTGCTTGTGGGTGTTATGGTACTTAATCTCGGGCTTTATACCGCCAGTGTTCGATATGTACAATAATGCTCTTCTGCATATAGATATACCAAATATAATTTACGAGAACGTATAAATAATTAAATCGACGATTCCCGTATTCTTTTCGCACACGTATAAAATATTGGACATTTCATTCCGCTCTACGGAATTAAAATGCCGTATCACGCGTACAGCCATATTTAGAATCACATTTTTATTAATAAGGCTGGTTTAATACAGATTAGCTGTGTGAGTTTTTGTGGAAAAGGACTCGAATAAAAATGCCGACATAATAAATAAATACAGTTATAACTGCTAAATATATATATATATATATATTACAAAAATTAATTACGTAATTACGAAAAATTACGCCTTTACTTTTTTCGTATAAAATATAGATATCTTCGATTAAATAAAATTATAGATATCTTTAATTCTTAAAGAAATCTTCCTAAAAAAGATAAAAAACAAAAAACAATTTTGTGTATAATCTACTAGTCTGATTAAAATAATTGTTATCCAATTTTATATGATACTAGAATATTACAAGCGCATGCAATTTATCGTGCAACATTTGATTTTTTTTCTATATTGCATGCAAGTACATTAATATGATATATTGTTTTATAATAGCCAATATATTTGATAATAGTCAATATATTTTAAATTTATATTGATATAAAATAATAATAATATATTCATATTTTTATAACGTTTAATATATACTATTGTGAGAAAGTGACAAAATAAAATTCTTTTTCTGGAGTGTAATATTTTGTGTTGCAGCACGCAGATTATTTTTGGCATCAAAGATATTCGTTCAAATAACCAAAATATCGTCATCGTTGTCTCCGCCTGGTGGTCTTCATCATATTTTGACACCGTGCACTCGTTGCACACCAAGTTGCAACATAGGAAACAACAATTTCTCCGAATCATTGTCTTGGAGCGACTATGATCGATGAACAATGCGGCGAGGACAATGTGCCAGGGGTCCAGGAGCCCTTCCCCGTCAGGGAACTAGGCCACCGGCTGTAGGTAGGTAGATATATTATGTATTGCGCAGTAAAGCGTATACGTATGTATACGGTGAACCAATTTATGCCGCAGCCTGCCATCGAACTATGTTAATCGGTAGTTCAAGTATTGTGTATAGTCAAAACAGAAGCTTTCATTTTTTCGAATAGAGTGTTAAATAATGTAAAGTTGTAAGTAAAATATATATACTTGTCTCTCATATAATTTGAATTTGAAAATTGTATATACCATATATATATATATATACATATACATAGCCTGCAAAAATTTAAATTTGTCGTTTCTTTATCATTTTACATCGATAAACTGATATAACTGAATCTGTGCTTGTAGCGAATAATTCGGCTTCTTAAACGATTAATTCATCTTTCAAAATTAGCGAATGCTATTCTTATTGTTTCTGTACTTTTGTTTTGTCGCGTATAGGATTATGTGTATCACGTATGTAACATTTACTAGCGCGATTTACGAGCAACCGCTCGTTAATCGCGGGTTCATCCATTTGAATGATGATCGATCAAAGAGTTCTCATGACGTACATTATGTATTCTCGCGAGCATACACACGTCAGTTTCTCTTGCTCGTCGAGTAATGAACAAGTTGATCTCGGATCGAGATATCGCTCTTATAAATGAATCAGGGATGAATACCGCCGGAAGATACGAGACTTACGACATAAACGATATTAATTATTATCTCCTCCCGTCATCCTTTCGATAAGAGCTTGCACAACGGGTATCTTTCTGCATGTTCTGCAGAAAATTTAAAGCAGCTTCCGCAGGCAGATTCATTAACTGTTACCACCAGCATAAGGATTAATTAGGTCTCGAGGGATCAATAGAGCATCGTGATTTATGTTCTAGTAAAAGAGACACGTCTTTCGAGAAGCAAACATGTAATTATTATACTCATTATATAAAGATTATTTTTTAAATAAGCAGACCAATTATTATTTCTTAATTACTAATATTCTAATATTCTAATATCATATCAACTATCGATTTTTCATTATTCATCGGAAAGTAAAAAAATATTGTATAACAAGATCCCGTTCACTGGTATAACAATGCAATATTAATTTTTAGTTTTTAATCATATAGAATTTTTTTGGTCGATCAGAGTTATATCTCTACCTATCTTTATTTCTCATTGATTATTATTTTTTTTTAATAAAATTCAAAGTGCATACAAACTAAAATGAGTCTAAAATGAGAATGAAAATCCTTTTTCTTTTTTTGCTCCTTCTTCTTCTTCATCTACACTGATTTTAATTGCTTTATTAGAATTATATCACAATAATCGAATTATATAGGCAACAAATACGTCTCTATGAAAGATGAAATCGCTTTTAAAGAGTAAACATATAACTGGAAACTTTCCAAACGATACATTCTGTCGGAAATATTGTAAATTTATGTACTATTGTAACTTGTGACGACATTAATATTTCACACACTCCCAAAAATCGATGATAAAATGATTAATATCGTTTTTGCTTGATGCACTACAATATTCCTGAAATGTGAATCATTTATTTTTACTTTATGAAAACGTCATATTTTCTTCGACTAAAAAAAGAATATTATCTCCTTTGTCGCAGGATTGCTTTCTGCAATAAAAAAATGATAGTTTTTTGGCAAAATTGCTTTATTATTATTATACTTTGTAATTATTTTTCATAATTAAATTACATTTGTAAATAATAACGCAACGCGTGTGAAATGTCTCTGGTTTGTAAAATGTTATTAAACGTACTTTGCGATATCCTATAGCAATGTATATTTACTGTGCAAACTTTGCAAACTAAGAGCACTCGCAGCACTTGGAAATACACATTCGCAGCTGCCCCGTGTTATTACGTCCACTGCGGTAAAATAACGTACATTTGCTAAAATTCACCTCCGTCACGCAAGAGAGTGACCATTGATCTTCGCTGACGGATAAAAGTTCGAAGGATCCGCTATACTTTTCCGTTCTCGATCCGCGTAATTAAATTTTCATGAAATCGATCGCTCATCGAGACTTCATCTCTTGACGTTTCGCGAAACTATATTGAAATATCGTTGACCCTGTGTCGTTTCTCGCATTACAAAGAAAGAAAGTAAGAAAAGCGCATTTCGAGGGCGATAGAAATCGAGCACTACCTACTTTACATTCGCCATTCGAAACTGGATCAGATACAGGACGATTTAGGTAAATGTCTCGACTAAATCCGACCCACGCTACTTTGGATAACGCTCAGACTTTACGTTGTCCCGCGTGCGTTTTCCATCGTTCTTTTATTTTACGGATTTATCCGGCACGTGGTAAAGCCTTCTTCTTGAACGTAACTGCGGATCATTTACGCATACGCATATGTTATAGATATTTATCGCATGGTTTTACAAACGGATATTATTTATTTTATATAGATACAAAGCAGGGTATTATTCTTTCGTGTTGCGATTGCCGCAGAAATTGAAAATACAATAATTTGCGAGCGACAATATTTCTCTTCGCATTTCTAGCAACAAGTAGAATATGCAATAAACTTGCATAGAATTAAATAGACGTTAAGCGTATGTAAAGTTATCGATTGCGGAATGGAAAGTACGAAGGTGCCTTCTCAAGATTCGAACGATAGATTTTATAAAGTGAATTATGACATTTGTAGGAAGTACAACGTACAATTATCGCCTCGGGCAATTTGACTGTTTCATTGTGCCCTTTCTATCCACTACTTTATATCAACCACTCGAATCGATGGCGTCAGCCTAAAAATATTCGTATGCTCGAGGCTGTTATATGTACGAGCGGCGTTGATATGCATTTAATTTATATAACGATTGTTTTAGTTGCTTCGAGATAACGTTTTTGTAAAAGAATAATCTTGTATAGATGAGACTCTATCCTCCAATATTAACATAAAAATGAATGAGTCTTTACGAATTTAAAAAAAAAATCAATTAATGTATAGGTGCTTCTTTTTGATGTAGATATATAATTATTATCAGATGCTATCTATCCAAACTCAAATTTGTTCTCTATCCACAGTATATATTCCCTACAGTTGCCACTTTTCTTCTCTCCGGAGAGCAGGTGAGATGGTAGTACGCGACATAGAGGATGAAAAAAAAAGGAGAAAGAGGCGAGCAGCTTCATCCGGCGCAGCCGGGCGGAAAATAGCTAATATTCTAAGGCATCGGCGACATCGCGAGCGAGATGGGGCCTTTAACTGGCGCGACTCGTGTATATGTATTTATGTATATATACTCGGGATTGCAAGATGTTCTCCTCCCGCACTTTCTCTGCGCAGTCGCTTATATTCGTGAAAGGTCCAAAAGTACCAACGATAAAAGAACGGCAATCCCGTTCTCGAGAGCGCGTTGTGACATTTCAATCTGATTCAAAACCACGAAATAAGGAAAGAAATGCATCAGCATCTCTTTTTTTGTAGTCGTGTCGCCGTCTACAAATAGATCCGGGTAAGAGCACAAAAGAGTCCTGATTAACTTTCGTTCAGCAAACTTTAAAATCCTTTTATCTCGCAACGCAATATGAATATAAAATATGTGACGAAATTAATTAGAGATATAACGTAGAAATAAAACGTTTCTAAAAATTAGTACACCGTATATTTTTCATTCAATTGCAATTACTATTAATGTACGTATTTTATAAACAATCTATAAAATAAAATATTGTTTTATTAAATTAAAATTTTTCAATTGTAATTATAAGAAATAACAATGCTAGTAGAAATTGATTTATATCAGCCTCGACCAATCAATAACATGTATAATTAATAAAATGCTGCCGGTCATAGTAGACACATAATTTAAGAAGAAGACGCAATAACGCACGTATAAACGAAGTTATGAACTTAGTTAACTGCTGGTAAGCTCGTTTCATGGTTCGTTAAAGGATTATGTTGACATATTTCACTATATAAGTATCACGGCACACAATCTGATCTTTCATTTCTTTTTTAATAAAAAATTTAATGAGTTTCCTCATAAATGAATCTCGGTTATTTCTTTCTGTTAAAATATGATTTTAAAATAAATCTTATATAAAAAATTTTTTCTCTTTAAATAAAATAAAATTAATTTGTTGGCGTTTTCCAAAATATTAAATAATTAATTTTATTAATAGTAAAACGTATATCATTTTTTATGAAATTATCCGTAATAATGTTAAAGAAACGTGCTTGCTCCATGATAAGAAAAATACGTATCATAACAGTCTTTTTATTACTGTATTCAACACTGTATTTATGATTTGATATTCCCGTATTGTTGGAGCATGTCATCAATTAAGCAATATAGACAAGTTGAAATGATCGAACAAAGAAGTCTTTATCGTTGCATATTTTGTACTTTATCTTACGTTGCTATTATTTTCGTTAGAAATTAAAGTCTGTCTTGTATGCGTGCAAGATGACAGAGACAAGTTTGTCTTTATTTCTGCTTCATAAATAAATTTTGCTCCATGATAAAATATTTTTAACACGATGAAGTACAAAACCATAAATCCGTCCGCATTTCGAGATCGATTAACGGCAACGAATATATTTCTCTCAATTTATAGTATCTTATATACTCACGTACACTTATAAAATTTTGAACAAGCAATTGTTATTGTAAAAACGACGAACGACTATGACATCTGTAGAAATAAAGTTTGTCTGCCACAGTTAAAAAAGTATCGTCTGTCCAAATGACAATATGATCGATAACATTTTGAAGAAAAACGAATTTTATGAAATGACGGAAATACCTGTGTTACCTGTGTTTTCACAATTGCAATATGGAGTAAGGTATAAAATGGTCGAGTTATCTTTTGCAATCGTCAGTATTTCCAAGTATAAGGAAACATGAAGATTACTATCATTTTGCTGGCAATTACCGTATCCTGTGCAGTCGCTTTTCCTAGCGGTTTGGGCGACCTTGTAGGTAGTGTACCTATTCTGCGTGGTATATTTGGTGGCGGTGATCAGAAGAATCACGGCAATGATCGCAATTATGGCAAAGATGGTATCGACAAGCATAATTTACAGGTATGTATGTTTAAACAGTTCTTTCTATTGCATTCACAAATAGAATAAATAATGATAATATACGCATGACTAATGCAAATTACATTATATATATATGTATATATATAACATATTCCATAATACTCATAGACTCGGTATAAAAAAAAAAACAAAAATAATATTATCTTAAATCTTAAAAATCAGGACTATTAATGTATGAAATTGTAGATAGGAGCTATTTGGGGTGGAGGAGCTAATAGAAATAGTGGAAAAAGTACTAATAATGGAGCAAGAAATACTGAAAGAGGTGGTAATGGAGCAGGATGTACTGGAAGAAATGATAACAAAGTAGGAAATGCTGAATCAGGAAGTAGTGGGGCAGGAAATGCTGGTGGTTCAGGTAAAACAATTAGCAATACCATATCGAATGCAAATGGCATTGCTTCGAACATAATTAAAACTTGGTCCAGCAAAAATGGAGCATTAACAAGTGTTGCTTCTTCGGCTATCGCGAAAGGTGGTGCGGGGAAGGCTGGTTCCAACGCGGCAGCCGCTGCAACATCGTCAGTATCGCGCAGTAATTTTGGTGATAAAAAATCAACGGACGACGACAATGACGATACAAAATCAAGAAAAAATAATGATAGTAACGGAAAATCCGAATCATCAGCGAACGCTCAAGGAAACGCCGCGACGGAATCGGAGAGCGATGGTAGAGGAAGAAATAGTAAGTCCAATGCAGCAGCGAATGCAAATGCTAGTGCCGCAGCGGGATCACGAAACAAAAACCACGGTAAAGGATCGAACAATTCGGAAGAGGATGCGGAAGAAGACGGATCAAAGGATGCTGGAAAAGGAAAATCGAATGCGTCAGCGAAAGCGGAGAGCAACGCTGAGTCAAACAGCGACAATAATAAAGGTTCGTCAAGCGCATCCGCGGACGCAAATGCGAACGCATCTTCGAAATCTGGTAAGAATGGTAAATCCGGGGAGAATTCCTCGAGAGCTTCCGCGAATGCAAACGCTAACGCATCTGCGGAATCGAAAGCATCGGCAGATGCAAATGCTGACGCAGCTGCCGATTCGGACGGGAAAAATGATTCCGGAAAGAGTTCATCATCAGCGAATGCGGATGCCGAAGCATCCGCTAACTCCAAGGACAAAGGAAAAGGATCGAATGCATCGGCCGATGCAAGCGCCGAGACGTCTGCGAAATTAGGCAAGAAGGGTAAATCCGGGAAGGGTTCATCGAACGCGTCGGCAAGCGCGGAAGCTGAGGCATCAGCTGAATCGGAAGATAAAAGTGGATCGGGAAAAGGTTCATCGAAAACATCGGCAAACGCAAACGCAAATGCTGAGGCATCCGCGCAGTCAAAGAAGAATGGTAAATCCGGAAAAAATTCGTCAAATGCGTCAGCGGACGCAGACGCCGAAGCATCCGCAAAATCGGGAGGCAAAAATAAATCCGTAAAGGATTCATCGAAGGCATCGGCGAACGCAAACTCTGAGGCATCTGCAGGATCGGACGGAAAAAATGGCTCCGGAAAAGGTTCGTCAAATGCATCAGCGAGTGAAGATGCCGAAGCATCCGCTGACTCGGAGAAGAAGGGTAAAGAATCCGGAAAAGGATCATCGGATGCATCGGCTAATGCAGACGCAAGTGCTACTGCGGAATCAGAGAGCGATGATAAATCTGGGAAGGGATTATCGAGTGCTAACGCGAATGCTTCTGCGAAATCCGAAGGAAAGGAAAAATCCGGAGGAAAGAGAAAATCTGGAGCTTCGTCGGACGCTTCAGCGGCCGCGAGCGCTAACGCATCTGCGGAATCCGCGGGCAAAAATGAAGGAAAGAGCACCTCGAGTGCCTCGTCCAACTCCAAATCCTCTGCATCTGGCTCGAAAGATGACGATTCTAATGATACAGCAGCGAGCGCGTTAGCGAATGCGAATTCTGCAGCATCCGCAATAGGAGGTAAAGTTAATGCACTTGCGGGAGGTGCTGCGAATGCAAACGTAGGTTTAAAGCTGTAACTAAAATAATTGTGTATACGGAAACAGATATTCAAATTTGAAGATAAATCAATGATGTTTCTGCAATATGTATGTACCTCAAAATATAATTAGATAAAATTATTATGAATTTAGTGATATTTATCTCGTTATTATTTGATCACTTAAATTAATGAAATTATAACGTTTCGTTCGAAACAATTTTACTTGTTTAATATATTGTATATTATGGAAAAGCTTTTTGTGTGTAAGAAAATATATTCTATATTAATATAGAAATATAGAATATACACAATATAAATATAAATATTTTCGAAAATCATTATCCAATCAATAGAGCAAAACATTTAAAATAAAATCAATTTAATTTATAACTATACATTTTTTTCTACGTATAATACTTTTTTTTTTGCTATAATGTGCGTAATTATATATCTTAAATTAGATTTATTTCATCATGAGTTATTTATTTATAAAATGTAAACTAATACTAATTATGTATATTCTATTGATATGGGATATTTAATAAGTGATACTTTCATAATTATTTATTATCGACTTTAATATAAAAAATTAAGTAATAAGGTATGAACAAATTTTGTCACTGTATAATACAGAAAATTATTCACGCCTTAGTAATGATCGTATGGTCAAAATTTGCTTGTAATATATAATAAAAAACAATTGTGTGTGCATTGACAGATTTAATAAACACCACATCAATGGAATCAATAATTATACACATTTCATAAATTGCTTATTCTATATATGGTATATATTACAATATATATCCTCACAAAAAAAAAAATTATTTCTATTTAAAAAATATAATCGCTCGCTGTATCATATAATTATATTATATGATATATTGTATTTTGAAAATTGTACATCATGCTATTAGCAAAGTAATGTGTATAATGTTCGACATATTCGCGAGTTATGGTAACCAAGTTCCAAGAACAAATTCTAAGCTTACAGTGAGATCGGCAGGTAAGGTAATGGCGTTATGCCGAGTTTACTCTCGTACTTTAGAGTTCTGTAATTCGCAATTGAGACATTGGAATACTAGTAGCTTATTCCCTAAAGTGTTCGTGTCTCATCTACTGGATACACCGAGTTTACTCTTGTACTTTGGAAATCCATGAATTTGTGATATGGTCAATGGAACGGTGGATCACTGGCAAAGTTTAGATTATTACCATAACTTTTACATCATAAAATAAAATACACGGAATACACGTTTGCCAATAGTAAAATGTATATATTCAGCATGATTCGACAGTTTTAACCAAAATTTAATTTTATCTTTCAAAATCAATAATCGCGATAGAAATTACAATAACTTTTATCATACAATATAATACATACTATATATAATAAACATTAATAAATACAATTTCTAATGATGTTACACAACTTTCATATATGTTTGGGTACGCGATGTTACCGCCAGAATCCTGTTGCATACGAAAATGTATACGATTTATATATAGACATCTGAATGAGCTCGATGCATCCGCTTGTACTGAAACGACATCAAGAACGAGGAGAAGAGAAAAGGACGGTAGGACAGGTAGGGAGAAATGGGTTGAGGAAGAAGCGGAAGTTGGGCATTTTCTGACGAGTTGCGTCGCAAACATAATGCCATTATACTTGTCTCACCCATACGTTAAAACTTCTGTGCGTGCAATATATTCACCGATACTTCTCGAAGCGGGAGATATGCGCTTTCGTAGGTAAATCCAATATCGCTGACATACACCGTATGTGTGTGTGTGTGTGTGTGTGCGCGCATATTGCTATGCTTTAAAAAGCATCGCGAGCGGTCGGCGCCAAATCGTATCTCCTTCATTCCTT
The DNA here is from genome assembly GCF_030449975.1 of Polyergus mexicanus. NCBI lineage: Eukaryota > Metazoa > Arthropoda > Insecta > Hymenoptera > Formicidae > Polyergus > Polyergus mexicanus. Next base: position 4,198,204 of record NW_027223327.1, on the reverse strand, counting down.
GTTGGCCCTTGTACACGTCAGATGAGTATGGAGAACAGGGTAACATGGGTACGAGAGAAGCCTGTCCGCGGCCAAGCACAGGGGCAGATTGTTCTCTCTCTCTCTCTCTTTCCCTCTCCCTTTTTCTTTCTTTCTGTCTCTCTCCCAATATGACCGCTTTACTAAAACGAGCTCATTCAGTGAGTGTCCGCTTTCAGACTATAACATCATCATGATGTAAAGAACTTAATAGAACGGCCGGTCAATGTATCTGTGTTACTGGCAGAGATAATTTTAATAGAACATTGCGGCGAAATACACGTGATTTCAATACAGAACGCATGTATTCACTCAGAATAAAAGACACGCTTTAAATTTTAAAATTATCAACAATTAAAAGAAATATTTATCTAAAATCTTTTATATTTTTAAAATATATAAATGCAATTAAAATAAGACAATTTTGATTATTGTTGTAATCGAAATATTAGCAATGTGCTAGCGTATCGTTATAAAATCGGGCGCTAAATTTTGACGTAAAGAATGTTAACGCATTCTCGCAGTGTTCATATCATGCGTGTCGATTGTTAGAATGTTAAATGATACGAAGTGCTATCGTAGACAATCTTTATCAGCTCCCAACATCACACACTCCATATAGGAAGCACTCTGCGGTGATGTCCAATTACGTTTCACCGGATATAAATCATCGGAAATATTGCGCTCACCGACGTTTGTTAGACACATATATTTATAGCGCTTAGTACACACTGATAGCTTTACAAGGAGATACATATTTATAAGCTGTCGGACGTTAACATGTTTGCATGTTTCTTTATACATTGCGTTAAAAATAGATATACCTGAAAAAATAGTCCTGAATTAATAGTCATATAACATATTTTAACTGTTTCGAAATTTTCATTTTATGCTACCACATATCCCAAAATTTCTCTGAAAAAGTAAATCACACACACATATACACTTTATAATTATTTAAATATAATATTTAAAAATTTTTAATGTTAATTCTTTTAATTTATCAAAAAATAAATAAAATTTATTATACATATACAACTGTTTAAATATAATATATTAAATGTTAAATCTATCTTTTAATTTATCATCGGTTTATAGTTTTGAAGTTATAATTTTAATCCTTGTTTAAGCTCAAAAAATGCTCAAGTTAGAGCTTCAAAAGTGCGGATTTAGAGTGAGATTTTTTTCGTACCCATCAGGCGTCGATTGGTTTAAATCACGATCCATCGCGACTCGCTAACGTGCGGCCGCGCATGGTCGTCGCGGCGTCGGCAAATTACAGACTTCGTTAGAATCCCCGTTATCTCGATACCTCATCTCACCGCAGGAATTATAAAAACAATTCAGATTTATACCTTACGGCTTATCATGCCGGAGAAAGTTATCTACGTGCGCACGGCACGAGTGCGGGGCCCGAGCGCCGTTACTCGGTTCGTTCGTTCGCTGGTTCGTCCGTTGCAGAGACGGGGCCCGATAAATCTCGGCGAAGAATGGTTTTGTTTCCACTAAAGATTACAGACGCTCGATAAAAAGTCATTGTACGAGAGAATAATCGAAGGAGTCCCGATTATCGTGAGAATGAAATTGTGCGCGCATCTCTTCGTAATAGTAGTTACTTTGGCCGTCGACGTCTATGATTTCTTATTGAACCGTATATTATGGATAATGCCGACAGTGATTGAAATCACATTGAATAAGAGGAAAAGTTACACGACCCATAATACACGGAAAATTTCTCTTCTCTTTTTTTACACAAATAGGCAGCGTATCTGATTTTGACGCGCCCACGTTTCCTTTTCGTCTCTATTCTTGCGAATAAATTTAAATTTAACACAGCATCTTTTCATCTCAGACTTCGATAACCGTGAATTTTCTGATTAATAGTAAGCTACGAGGTTTGCCAATATATACACCGGGGCTAGAAATTAATACATTACATGTAACACCGTTATCATTACAGTTATTTTTTTTCAATAACTTAATGAGAATATCGAACGATATGGTTATCGACTACAGTAGAAGAGACTATACTAAATAATTAAAACCAAACTATAATTTTAACAAGTTTAATTTCTGAGTCTTTTTAATGACTATTTTTTCATATAAATTGATTTTTTAAAATCAATAATGAACAATGGTAATGAACTACTTTTTTCAGAATAAAAAAAAAAAAAAAAAATACAGAAACTTTTAAAAAAAACGAGTTATTTTTATAAAGTAACTTTTCAACCTTACTATATACTCGTTATAGTGTTGTATTAATATGCGAGATAGCGCTTGATGATCGAGTGAGAAAAAGATGTGTGGAATTAAAGAGAAATCTGGCGAACAAACGGAGAGCGGATAGTTTAATAATTTATTTAAGCCCTGCAAACCGCGTGTAATCTCCGAGATATTCATCCGAGACTGATCGCAGACGTGGTCGCAACCGTGCCCCTTCGGAATCGCGGCAATTATAACTGTATGCGCCGCAACGAGTGGATACTCGGGTATAAAATACTTGCTCGTGTACGTTTGCGAATGTGCTGTTACGAGAGGCACTGCATTTGCTGTACCTCGTATTACACGAAAATGTGTCTTTAATCGATGATGGGACATCTCGCAAAAGATACACGGGTATTAATAATTTTTATAAAATCTCGCGATCTCTCATTAACGCGATGAACGCAGCATCATCGATCGCGTTCGCATGTATGAGAGCAGCGCGTTCGTACGAGATCTGACATAACGATTTTAATTAACAGCTGATCCAACCTGCGAAACTTATACAATATATATATACGCGTGTATAACAGGCACGTGATTTTTAAATTGATAATTGTACGATTTACGTAACAGATGAAAAAAGACGAAGAAAAAAAATATAAGAAGAAGAATATGTACGTTATATAAGAAGCGCTATGTCAAAAAAGAAATTCGACCGAGTTATAACGCGTAGTTATAACGTATATACATGCAATATGACGCGGTCGCAACGTATCGCGGGTACACGAGGGGAATGCGAGCCTGAAATATATACTAATATATATATATATATGTTCCCGTCCTCCTATGTCGATCACAGGAGGACGGGAACGAGGATGAAGAGGACAACCCACGCGCCTCAATAACGATCACGATGCGCCCTTTGCCGCTCTAGCCCCGAGCAACGCGAGTAGGAAGACAATGGCCGTAAATAGTGGATGCGAGATGCTCGTCATCGTGGGGGGAAGCGAGGTATAATTCACAATGGATGTATCTCTTTAAATCGCGCGAAAGCGTAAAAGCTCAATCGTGCTCGCAGCATTCGCCGATGAGCTATCTCGCGACTGAACTTTGCCCGTTTCACCAGTTGGCCGATCAAACGTGACTTTTCCGCGGATACATGTGCGCCCGCTATTTCGCAAGTAACGAGTTCCTCCGAAATGCAACGAGGGGGCGATCAGCTGACGGCTTGAAACTTGGACGGGATTAAAACCGCATTCATCTCCCGGCGAATGTGCGGCGTCTATTTTTTATTGGATTCTAAACCCGGTCACGTTTCTGAAAAGACTTATGGCTTTAATTCCTTTTGATGGATTTGAAGAAAAATCTATTATCTCGATAACAGTGATAGTTAATACTAACAGTATAACACAAGCAACTCTTACTAGTTACTAGTTTCACAAACGAGATAGATACATTAATATTAGACTAGATTTAGGATCGTCAGCATATATATCAATCCGATGAAACTATCGAATGATGATAAATCAAACTTTCTGATACACATTAATGTTAAATAAAATCAACTTTTTAACCGCGGATAATTATGTTCGGATTACCTCGTGAGAATTGTCTTACCCGGTCGTGGTCATTAAAATCCTATTAAATGCGAATTTTCAAGGATACGCGGAGTCCACGGTAAAATTGGAATAATCAGCGTAATTGTATTAGCTACATAATCTGCGCGACGCTCATTCTCCTTTGCGTATTTGCGTAATTCGAATGATTTTATCAAACAGCTTAGCGAGTCCCGCCAAAAATTACTCGATTCCTCTTCCCTCTTACGTTTATTTTTATTCATTAACAACTTTCTCGAGATAGAAAATCCACTTTCATACGCCTTTGTCTTCAACACGTTAATAAGGATGTCGAGCATTCCTCTATCCCGTTTAGTAATCCCGAAGATTAATTACGTTGCGATTTACGGAGGTCAGCATAGAAGCAGTCTAGCGCAACGGCTAACTACGTAATAATCATACATTCGAACACTCGTTCCCCCCTCGTGAATTTCGCATACTTGCTTGACGATTTGAGAAAACATCCGCGAAATTCGGCCAAACTGACAGGCAGCCGAAAGACAGTCAGCGCGTACTTACTTTTTCTAGTCACACATTGTTGGAATACCAAAACCTGCGGTGACGAATACACTGCTTTATCTGAAACAAAGAAGACCTGCAGTTGAATGTGTGAATGCGAAAAGTGTCTGTCTTCCAGAATGCATCGTTTGTTCCCGTCGTTTTCGTCGCGCCGTTTCAGCGCTTTCGCCCAATGCGCGAACGCGAGACTTGGTGAATAAAGCACATTGTTAGGCTTCTACTCCCTCTCTCCCTCATCCCGAACACGTTCAGGGAACGTCCACGGAAATCATAGAAATCTGTAAATGGAATCACGCGGGGCGCTTCGCGCAACGCTTAAACGAACGCGCTTACATTGTGCCTAAACGAGTCCGAACGGAGTTTAAATGAATTCCGTCTCGAAGTCTCTTGACAGCGCGATATATTCGCGCGCATCTCAATGACATTCGTTTTGTTATAGTACGTCGATTTGACTGTCCGCACATTTCCATCGCAATAATCCACCCGCCTCTCAATCAATACAGACGCGCTTAAAGCGCGTTACAAAGGTAAAAAGATAAAAAAAGCTTTGTTTACGGACATCGATGAAACTGCTGACCAAAATACAAACGTAAATTGAACAAATTATTTGAGATCGCTTAAAATTCTCGCGGCAAATATCTACCATATATCGTTTATTATTATTTTCGCGAATTGAATAAAATGAATGCCAAGTTTTGAAAGAATATGGAAAAACCCCAATGTGTTCTCTCGTCTCGAAAACGACGTTTCATCATCTCGCGAATATTTATTATTATTATTATTATTTATTATTTATGAATGCTATCGAAATGTTCTTTCTATCATGGCCGGTCACAATCGGAGAACAAAAGTACGTCTTCCGTTATCCGCAACATTGTAGCTCACCGTGATTACGACTTACGTACAGCTGAAGATATCAACCTATTCTCGAGACGCTCGCCTCGCACTTCAGTTCGAATCCATTCGTCATTCGCTTGTGGACACAGTTCCGTGGATGCACAGACAAACGATGTCATTAACTCGTCTAAAAATGACTGTAACTTGAAATAGAGGCGAACAGATGATTTGCACCTGCAGTCGGGTCCGCGTGCTCAAAATAAATATACCTCGCCTCGAAATAAAATCTATGATGTATTGACGATAAAATGCATATTATCCTGAATATGACTGTCACTTTGCGCGGAACGAAATGAATGGCCAATGGTTAAGTCATCGGTATTCATAGCCCTAAGTCCGAAACACTCTTGCGTATCTTGTTGCAGTTGCGTATAATATTGTTCCTGCAAATAATGATTAGTCAAAGTAATTTAATCACGTTATATGATGTAATACATACATACCCATCGTAAAATAAATACATTACTTGTAGAATTCACTCCATCACTCTGCGTAAATGAATTTTATTAAGCAACTCACGATTCTTCATTTTGCCCAAACAATTGCGAACCGCTATACATCTTTCTCGAACTAAGTAATAAGCAATAAGATTTCTGCTAACAATATAAACGTAATAACACGAAATGTTCGCAAAGTAGCAATAATGGGTATAAATTTTATCGCGGTTCTCCCAAGAACAATGGAAGATCCCAATGTGATTACGAGAGCTCAGTTGGCACTAGCTATTTGCGGGCGGCGCAATTGCCGCACGGGAAAACACGGCAAAAAGAACAGCCGAGGGTTGTGGAAGAGGTGGGAACATTGGGATTTATTTGTATAGTGGCAGTTACGCTCTGCGCACCGCTCCTTCCACGCGGTGCGCGTTATTATAGGCGAATTTTCTGGACTGCCGCCAACCGCTGGAAAAATATGCAAAGAACACGTTCCACCATAATCGGCGGTACTATCGCTCGGCTATTACGTGCCAACGTAGTCGGGAGTTGCATCCCATTGATTTCTTACGTCGGCCAGTGAGAAGATCGGTAGGTACAGAACCGAGGATACGCTGGACTAAAACTCAAAAAGAAGAAGAAGCGCAAACGGCAGCGCTTATCCGCGAGAACGCTTCGTGAAATCGCGCATATAAACGTTGCATACACGTTCGGCAAATTCGTGGCTCGGCGGCGAGAGGAGACCTCGACATTTGCATTTATCGGATCATGATAGCGGGGCCTAGATTAAGATCCGTTTCGCGCGGCAGAATAAAAATACAGTCTTTAACGTCGACAATTAATTGATATCGCCGTTGACAATTAATTGATATATGTAATAATTGTCTCTTATCTCCTCAAACACGTATCGCAAATAAAGAAGAGTCTATTAAAATAAATAATAGTGATAAAATTGATTTTCTCGCCTGAGAGAAAAGTAATAAGTAGTATATAACACGATATACGAATGACAAATTATATATGTACGTCATAATTACGTACGTCTAGACGTTTCACATAAACGCCGTTCAGTTCGCTGATTATAGAACGGAAATAAATAGCACTTGCCCGAGTAAGAAAAAGAATTAATGCTGCATATCAGAAGACAAGCACTGAGAAAATGAAGGGCTCCGACCCTTTATTCCAGTGGCGTATTCATTTCTGGCGCTTTCACGCGCCAAGGCGTGGCATCGCTCTACGGAGAACGAAGAGCTTCCGTAATCATGGCAGCGGTAATCACGGAAATGATCATAATTTTAACGATGAGACTCGCTGGGTCTCAAGGTTTCTATGGCAAGAGCGGTCGTTTTGTAGACTAAAAGAAAGAAGAAGCCGACAAGAAAAGCGCTGAAGGGTGCGACCCAGGGAAGCGCAGAATAAAGAGAGAAAAAAGGACGATAAAATAGCGAGGCGAACTAAAAGAATAAAAGATGCGCAAGAAGACATTGGGGGCAAATGGAAAAACTAATTATATTAAGTGACAGCTAATTACGAACCTATATCTCAAGTGACGCGCGTCTGCAAATGAAGCACCTACGTGTAGCAAACAGCGAGATATATATTCACGTGTAGATTGCCGGGCACGTATTAATTGCCACAACTGGTTTAACGCTTTGAAAAAGCTCCCTTTATTTTCTCTCTCGTAATTCCTCGTTTTAACGAGAAAATGTTTCCATCCGCCTAGAGCCGATATAACACGCTGCTCTCATCCTTTGAAAAGCACCTGCTTCACTCAGAAGTGGCCGAGCCTCGAGCAGAAAATTATTAGAAGAACTCGTTTAAAGGAATTTTAGTTCTGCAGAGAACGTCGAGCTGATATTAAGACACGGAAGAGTCGGGGATATGTAACTAATTGCGCTAAAAATACTATGATACCCTTGGTATGCGGAGACTAGGCAATTAGATGAAACTACGACGCACTAAAAGCAATAACCTGCCGCAAATTACTGTATTGTCGGTGCTTCGAAACGAGAGCTTCGTGTACGATGGCAAAATTACGCGTTTCTATTATTTCTTTATCGAGAAAAGGTCTCGTCTGTTGTCTGTTATAATTTATATATATGATATATTTCGCTATTATTAATTGTGATAAGAGGTCACGTACGAGATCATTATCGAAGAAAACGAGAAGCTGCCATATGACCGGTATACGACGAAATTCGTTATGAAGAATAACACCCGTCATGTCACCCGGATACGATTCGGTAGCCAAACAAAAATCGTCCGTTCTTGCAGCGCACATTTATCAAGATCAAAGATGCAAGGGACAAGATGAATTTCTTGGAGAAAACGCAGTCGGTGGGCTGCGATATCTATGGAAGACTAACGACTTTCGGCGAGTAGCTGCCACCAGATGCAAACGTATTTCGCACACGTTACCGATTCGCCATGCGCTTTATTCGATACAATATGTTTGCGAAATGTCATCGAAAAGTCTGCGCGAAAATCGAGATATCGATTAAATTAGAAGCTGGAAAATAAATAATAAAAATATGATTAACCGACATAAAATTGAAGAAAAAAAAAAGGTGTGACTTATTGGTAAAGAACAATTGCTTTCTTTTCGCTAGCCAAGAAATCTATCGGCAATTACAATTCGCACGCGATTCCCTACGCAAGCACGATCGATGCGTCGTGAAGCATAACGGCGCGTATTCCACGCGTCGCTGCTCCTCGATTCGAAGCACGGAAGTCGTGTCCCATCTCGCATGTGCGCCCATGCTTTGTTGTTCTTATTCCGGCGGACGCTCGTTAGCCACTCAACACGCAACCCAATTTCTTCTCTCCTCGCTTCTCTTTCTCGCCTCACCGCTCACCGACCGCTCGCGCATCCTTCGACCGCTTTAATCTCTTCGAATACACGCACTCTCATACGTATACCTATACGTTTATTTTGCTTTACGAAATGTTTATGCTTGAACACTTTATAACAAAATAAAAATTTCAAAAATTCTTTTTTTATTGAATTTTCATTAGTTAGATCACGTAAATTTATAGCAAATATCCATCGATCTGCAATCAAACATTATATCCCCTTTCCGTGAGTCATATCGAGTCGTGATTCCCCCCGAGGACGAGTATAATAGAGAATCCTGCACCAACCCAGTAATTTCACGAGCGCGTAAAACCTTTTTATGATATTTTAATCCGTCAGATTGGCATCGCTCGGAGATTTGTCTCGCTTTTCAACTCGGTTCCATCATGTTACTCCCCGATCGGATAAGCCTCGGGGGGAGGGGACTGTGGTCCCATTCGCTCGCACCGCTACTGTATCTATCTCGAGGGTTCCCGCGGTGCGCAATTGATGATGAAATATGCATACCGTAAAAGTGACGTCCTTTACCGGTGGCCGAGCTGCGCGACCTTCGTTACGCCATGGCTTTAATTTTGTCGCAATTTAGAAAGGCTATGGCCGGAATTAATTACCCTCTCACGTTCGTCCGGTGCACTGGCCGCACCTTGCACCGCACGCGCGCTCAATATCGCGCTCATCATTTCAAGCCGCATTCGTATTATCTAAAGGAACGAGCCAACGAACAAAACAGAACATTGTGTACGAAAAACTGAAATTCTATTGAATTTTTTATTCGATTTTATGTCGATTGTTTACATCTCAAATACGCTTATTACGGATATACAAAGAAGTGATATATATGCAGATATATAAACTTTTTTTTTTTTTCCATTTAAAAATGTAAATCCAACTTTATATATTCAGGTTGTTTTGAATTATCATCGTTTAAATTTTTCATTGCGCTGGTAATTGATAATGTTACAGAAAATGTCAAAACGTAACAAGAAGGAAGAAAGAAAGAAAAGAAAAAAAAACATCGTTAGCTCGCTGCAACAGTTCCGCATATCGCGAAAATTAGCGCGATAAAACAAAGTTGAATCTAAAAGAGATGAGTGCCGTATTCCATTCAAATTTACTGTTTTGTTCCATCGCATCTGGTACGGTACGATATGGCATAACACAGTTATTCATTAAAGCTTCGTTTTGAATTCTTCTTTCCGCGAAATATGTGCAATGCATCTTGTTTATGTTGTATATTCAATGCAGTTTTTTCTGATAATTTTCTGCCATTCAAAAACAAGTATCTATAGAAGCATCACGAGCTTTATCTTCGTTAACGATCATTCAGGTAGAAAAACAAAAAACAAAATAATTGTGTCTCATGAATTGCGTTAATCCGGCCATCATTAGCGATGCTTGCAGCAAATTGGAGAATGTAAATCTATAACACAATGTATTCGGTCCAAAATGGACATTTTTTTCACTCCGACATATTAAAATCTATTTCGTCGATTGTGCTCGAAGCGTTTGCACGAAGGAATTCCGAATCGCAATCGATAATTCGGAGACGGTCGTAAAACGCGCGATGGGAACGGCGCTTCTCTTACGAGAAGCGTAGTGCACGCGTACGTTGCATTATGCGAATCCTCGGAATTGCGAGGAAGAGCTCTGCATCGTGCCTCCTCCCTTGTCCCTTTCCGCCTCTCCCCCACCGTCTATGCGGCATCGTCAAGGATTCTCTCGGCGTTTCGAGAGCGCCGGGAAGGGACTTCTCTCGCGGTCCCCAGGTCGTTCCGTTTATCTCGAGCACCGTCGTTTCGCGATGAATAAACAGCAGTCGGGCTTCTTCGAAACAATTTAATCTACATAAGCTAACAGCTACCTGTCTCCGTTAGCATCGCCGGTGGGAAGATTCGAGCCACTCGGCGGAACCGACGTATCGGATGCAAGCGAAGCGGCGCGGCGGTTTGCTCTCGCTCGTCGCGCTCGTATACACTCTTGAACGAGATCAACGTTTGTCCCTCGCGAGTTAGCACGGACCGAGAAAATCAGGCCGAGGAAGGGAACAACAGAAACTGAAAGGACAAGACGACGACGACGACGAATCCAGAACTGCCAGCGGAGGAAAACGGAAGGAACAATGGCCGAGAGTGGGAAGGGGATAGGAGAGAAGATCGATCGATGGCTTCAAGAATCTACGGGGCCACAAATAAGAGATAAAGGCCTGGCCTGGCACCTCGTATCTACGATCTAGTCTCCGTATCACTCTTGGGTAGAGAGAAAGGGGAGTGAAGGGAAGGAGATTTTCCTCCGCAGGAGAATCCACCATAGATTGAATTATCGTTCCCGATCGATTCCGAATTTAACTCTGCCGCTTCTTCGTACCATTGTTTCCGTTAGGATTGAAATAGACAGCGCAAAGATGGATGTTACGCAATTAACTATGATGATTTATTATTAATACCATAATACGCGCGTATACATGATTTTGAAAGATCCGGAGCCGGTGCGATAAATTGATTTTTGAGAACGTCGGAGATTTTTTTTTCCCCGATTTCTCAAGCTTGTTTGTTTTTAGAAGGAAGACTGGCTGGCCAGCCTACGATAAGCACGACAATTTCAAGGAAGTGAGAGACTTTATCCTACGGAGGTGGAAACTATCTTGCGTCAATATTGACGATATGTTGGCGTATTCGCTTTGTCAGCCGGAGACCGAGAATTGCTTTTCTAACCAGCTCGTTTTCCGTTGTTACCATGAAAAGCATTGCACAGCGTCGAGGACACGCTTATCGCTTCGATGTAATGCACACTCATGTAGAAACAAATATATCTTAATTTAATATACGGAATACTTTTAAATTTAATTAATTATTATTTAGATTCTTTAACGATGATTTATAATTACGCCTCAAAAAGATTTTCTTTTTAATATCAAAAAACGTACTGGGTGTACTTATTCTTCTCTTTTAAAATAAATAAATAAATATTACGAAATATCACGTAAATTGTTGATTTTATTTCTTGATAATTATATCGAGCCTATCCAAAATAAGATAACGCATCTCACACAGATAACTGCATTGCGATTAACGTTTATTTTATAAAATGAATGCGGTTTTGTCGTCTCTTTTCTCCTTTCAGTCTTCGTGGTGGCACAGTAAGTCAGCGGGAGTCTTTAATTAGCGGACTATTTAGCTTTTATCTTATCGCACCGAGAGAAGATCGGATGACTTACGCGTGTCCACGTGTAACTTTCTATCCGAACGTCACGACGGAGAGTGATGCGGGACTTTGACTTTAAATTACTCGGGGAAAAGGGACGCGAAGAAGAAGAAGAAGAAGAAGAAGAAGAAAGAAGAAGAGAATGCGGCAAGAGGTATCGAATGATACATGCAACCGAGCACTTACCTCAACATCCCCGGCGGATTTGCGAGAAGCACCATCCTGATAAAAATGCACAATTGCTCGCTCGCCAGCCCACGAGAGATACGATCACCGGTACTCGTGCATATATTTCGCATTATCGAATCTTCCGCTCTGATTATACAACGATCGATGTTAATTCGGAATTTTCTCTACGATGCGCTAAATGTTTCCCTGAAAAACGCAGGTTACTATGTTATACGTTATCCATCTCATTTCACGCTTCAAAAAAAAAATGATTTCTGCGTCAAAGATAAGGATAAGTGAAGTAGAAAGTGACTGATTGCCGAACGAGTTTTACAAGTAATACCTTCGATAAGACAGTTAATCGAGTTAGGTAATACCCAATCTCGGCGAAATTAATCGCGTCGAAATCGATAAATGTCAGGTAGACTAAAGCGAAATATATGTTCCACGTATGAATGAGACATATACTGATCGCTTTGTTCGATCCACCTTTTATAGATACCCCGCCTCCCAGCGACGAGATAAACTTTTTCTTGTGAGTCAATATTTGCTAAATCGCTCGTTTCAGATATGTCAGCCCCACCTGTACGTTACTGCAGAGCATATGACTTCGATGAAATTGATAGTATGCAGCTGTATTTTCTTTTCTGTTTATATCACAGTACGTTCGACGGTTTTTATTCATGAATTGTATTCTGCGGCAAAGTGTCGGGGATAGAAATTTTATAACGTTTTCCTGTTACGTTATCTTGGACAAGCTATTTCTGATCGAAACACGTGTAAGTGATTTTATTTTTTATTTCCTTTACCCTTGTATCACTACTATATATTTGCATGTCGTTATTAATCATAATCGTTATTGAGTTCATAAGAAGAAAATATTCCTTCTTGAAATATGTTTTCAATTAAGTATCCAATTTTATCGCTTTTTTGCAATCGTATATTTATGTGTTGCCCAAATTATTCTAATTAATTTTACTTTTTGATACACATATAAAAATATAAAAATAATATTAAATAAGCAACGCAGTTGTAAAATTAGATAATAAAATTAAATATAAACTGCGTTTATATTTAGTGTAATGTTGAGGTAAATGTTGCGCATAAAGAAATGAAATTTATTTCAAAAGTGTCTTGTAAAATATCGGCAATCGTTACCTTATTTTGTGGATTACTTGACGAACAAATTTGGTTTAATAGCAGGCTCGGCGCGATAATAGTCATTTAATGCAATTTAAGTAATTGCTGTCCCATTAAGACGACAGTCTTGCAATCGTTCCGCAAGCACGCGAAGAACTGTCTCGGTACGATAAAACTGCATCAATTTTACCTATATTTATCATGGAAGCCATAAACAGCTGCGCGACATATTATAATACTGGGCTGTTATTATATAATAAAATGAGAGATTTTTATATAATATATACGATAATATCCGCAACAGAGTGATATGCAAATAGAATTCTAATTTGCATGACAGATTGCGAGTACAAAACGATACGGTAATAGGCTAAATTTCTAATTACTAGAGACGGTCATAATAAATTCGAAAATTCACAGTATTCCAGGCAATTAGGCTCAGCTAATAGACTCTAAACTGTCAGTTATGAGTTTCTAGCTTCATAAATGCACGAAATGGTATCACGGATACTTCCTAGCGGATAATGATCCCTGTAGATTTGCGCAATTGCAACAAATAATCGTTATCCAACAACATTGGCTACATAGCAGATAACGTTAATGGCACATAAATTATTCAGCAAACGTTTATCCTCGACGATGAAGATTACGCGCGTTTACAGAAATCCAGTGTGTGCAACCAATTTAAGAAAAGAACAATTCTTTTGTACGTTTTTGTTAAATAAAATTAATAAGCAAACGAGTGCTTTTTCTTTCCTTTCCAATAATTTTTACTGCTCGTATTTTCGTTACCGCTGTAACTGATACTTTGTCGTATTCCTCGCTGTATTCCGATATCGGTACCTATAACGCCGCTAATTACTGACGAATTTAATTTTACTAGTAATGCATGCAAGTTAATATGAACAACATATGAGCGAGCCAACAGGGGTGTATGCGTCCGATCTCTACTAGCATACAGCCGTGACGGTTAATGTTAATATACTTACCCTTCCGCATTGAATCCCACGTAAAACTGCGGCGATTGTGGCAGCAAATATAACGCCGGCGAATGAGTTCCTAATTTGTTCATAATTACTCGCTCTAAAGTTCCTACATAAATACGGCACCATTTAACGGAGAATCCTTTCCGGATGCTGGAATAGATATGTGTATCTCATATCGTGAGCAAGCACAAGCATTACTATTTACCCCATATAATTTCACATGCAACGGCTACAAAGGAGAAGATACGACGAACGTTAACATATCCAGCTGCGCGTGTTAGTACGCTACAATAATTAACATACTGCCATTATCACCTGTGCATCTGAAAATGATGAAGCAAATTAGTTAAGCCCGACCGCTGTTTTCGGACAAACTTTCGGTCGCGATATGGCAATCATGGTCACTGTCATTAAAGATATTGCGACATGAAACACACTTTAACTCAAAAGTGACAAATCTTCTCTCTTCGAGAGAAAATATAATAGCACGAAGTTGCAGTCAGCTGCCTAATACGATTGATTTTACCGTTGATCTTTTGTGTATTTTTTTATAATAATCTTTATATAAAGAAATACCATGTATACATAAGGAAAATTTAAAAATAAATAATATCTTTTTACATATAAATTCATATAAGTAATGCATAATTATGTTGTGTGTCTGTCTTATAATCCAAAATTTTTATGATTAATATATAAAAAATAAGAAAAAGATATTAAACACAGTTGTTCAGTTTGAAATATGATAGAGAATTATAATATGATTTCCGTAATGTAGTATGATATATGTTTCTATATATATTTATATATCTATTATCCTAAATTTAAAAAAAAACTAAATAAACATTACATGTAACATACAAGTATAATTCGCAAAATTAATATTAATATTTTATATGTTGAAATTATAAAATAATATGATATATTTAATTTCAAAAAAATATAACAGAAAGCTTATTCAATCTAAATGAGAATATAAGAATACACTTATCAGAACAATATGCAATAAACTGATAACACGAGTATATTTTCATATTTCAATATTTAATGAAAACAACAATATGTTGATAAGTGTTGATTCTAAGAAAAATAAGACTAAAACGTATGCAGTAAGTATTGGTTTTGACTTGTAGATTCGGCTGTAATAATAAGAGAGCGGTAAAGTGACGTATCTAGAATAAAACACATTTGCAACAGGTGAAAAGCATATGACGACGAAACACGAGGAAATTCATATCCTGAGTCATAAGCGCAATGAAAAATGTTTATTATCACAATTATTGTACGACGTATATAACCGTCTGCTTGCTAGTATTCAATGTCAGTTACCAAAGTTTCAGCAAAATGAAACTTGCTGTAGGCTTTATTATAGCCTGTTTGTCCTTAACATACGCATATGTCGATAATGACATAGCATTAGCTAATGCACAAGCTAACGCCGAAGCAAATGCAAAATCATCCGCGCAAAGTGAAACAAGCGCTAGTGCTCCAGCTTTAAGTCATACATACAAAGAAGATGTATTTTCTGCTGCACAAGCAACAGCCAATGCAGATGCTACAAGCGCAGGAAATGCGTTAGTTGATGCACAAGCAGCAGCTAGCGCGAATGCAGTATCTCATGGAGAAAAGACGTTAGCTAATACACAAGCAGTAGCTAACGCACACGCCGCAAGTTCATCTTTGAGAGAAAATGCATTGGCTAATACACGAGCATCAGCTATCGCCAATGCAATAAGCATCGCAGATGGAAGAAGCGGAACATCTGCCGAATCTATTGCACGAGCAGCAGCTAGTGCAAATGCCGCAAGTTCATCGCGTGAAGAGAAAGTGTTATCCAATGCACAAGCAGCAGCTATCGCCAATGCAATAAGCATCGCACGTGGAAGAGGCGAAATATCTGCCGAATCTAATGCACGTGCAGCAGCTAGTGCGAATGCTGCAAGTACTTCTCGTGGAGAAAATTTAGTAGCTAATGCGCAAGCAGCAGCTAGTGCAAATACTGCAAGTACTTCTCGTAAAGAAAATTTGTTAACTAATGCACAAGCAGCAGCCAGCGCAAATGCCGCAAGTACATCTCGTGAAGGAAATTCGTTAGCTAATGCACAAGCCAGTGCAAACGCCGCAAGTTTATCGCGTGCAGGAAACGCGTTAGCTAATACACAAGCAGCGGCTAGTGCGAATACTGCAAGTACTTCTCGTGAAGGAAATTCGTTAGCTAATGCACAAGCAGCAGCCAGCGCAAATGCCGCAAGCTCATCTCGTGCAGGAAACGCGTTAACTAATGCACAAGCAGCAGCTAGTGCAAATGCCGCAAGTACATCTCGTAAAGGAAATTCGTTAGATAATTCACGAGCAGCAGCCACCGCAAATGCCGCAAGTATATCTCGTATAAGAAATTTATTAGCTAATTCACGAGCAGCAGCCAGCGCAAATGCCGCAAGCTCATCTCGCGCAGAAAATACGTTAACTAATGCACAAGCAGCAGCTAGTGCGAATACTGCAAGTACTTCTCGTGAAGGAAATTTGTTAGCTAACGCACAAGCAGCAGCCAGCGCAAATGCTGCAAGTACATCTCGTAAAGGAAATTCATTAGCCAATGCACAAGCCAGTGCCGCAAGTTCATCACGTGAAAGAAATTCGTTAGCTAACGCACAAGCAGCAGCTAGCGCGAATGCATTTCATGGAGGAAATGTATTAGCTAATGCACGAGCAGCAGCTAGTGCAAATACTGCAAGTACTTCTCGTAAAGGAAATTTGTTAGCTAATGCACAAGCAGCAGCCAGCGCAAATGCCGCAAGTACATCTCGTGAAGGATATTCGTTAGCTAATGCACAAGCCAGTGCAAACGCCGCAAGTTTATCGCGTGCAGGAAACGCGTTAGCTAATGCACAAGCAGCAGCTAGTGCGAATATTGCAAGTACTTCTCGTGAAGGAAATTCGTTAGCTAATGCACAAGCAGCAGCCAGCGCAAATGCCGCAAGTACATCTCGTGAAGGAAATTCATTAGCCAATGCACAAGCCAGTGCCGTAAGTTCATCGCGTGCAAGAAATTCGTTAGCTAACGCACAAGCAGCAGCTAGCGCGAATGCATTTCATGGACAAAATGCATTAGCTAATGCACGAGCAGCAGCTAGTGCTAATACTGCAAGTACTTCTCATGGAGAAAATTTATTAGCTAATGCACAAGCAGCAGCTAGTGCAAATACTGCAAGTACTTCTCGTAAAGAAAATTTGTTAGCTAATGCACAAGCAGCAGCCAGCGCAAATGCCGCAAGTACATCTCGTGAAGGAAATTCGTTAGCTAATGCACAAGCCAGTGCAAACGCCGCAAGCTCATCTCGTGCAGGAAACGCGTTAGCTAATGCACAAGCAGCAGCCAGTGCAAACGCCGCAAGTTCATCGCGTGGAGGAAAAGCGTTAACTAATTCACTAGCAGCAGGCAGCGCAAATGCCGCAAGCTCATCTCGTGCAGGAAATGCGTTAGCTAATGCACAAGCTAGTGCAAATGACGCAAGTTCATGGCGTGAAGGAAATGCGTTAGCTAATGCACAAGCAGCAGCTAGTGCAAATACTGCAAGTACTTCTCGTAAAGGAAATTTGTTAGCTGATGCACGTGCAGCAGCCAGCGCAAATTCCGCAACTGCATCTCGTAGAGGAAATGCGGAAGCTATTGCAGCTGCGGAAGCAACAGCTAATGCAAGAACTGCAAATAAAGCATGGAATAACCATCGCGACATTAAAAACAGTGAAAGTGATGTTCACATTCACAAATGCGACAAAGATCACGATATAGAAGTACATAAATGGCGTGATCATAATGGAAGAATACATGTTATAAGCTCTTCGCGTTCTGAAGGTAAGGCCGGAGCAAATAGTGCCGCTTCTGTACAAGCAGTAAGTGGTAGTAAAACAATCGGGCCAAATTGGGGCAAACGACTTGATAGATTTAAAGTAATTGACACTTCAGATTTTTATAATAAAGGTGGAAATGAGAAGAAATTTGGATATGACCAAACAATAGCTCAAAGTTTGGCTGACGCAAAGGCTACAAGTGAAACATATGGAAAGAATGACGCTGCTGCATTTGCACAAGCTGCTGCTAGTGCCAATGCTGCCAGTGAAACATACGGAAGAAATAGCGCATTCGCAAATTCACAAGCTTCAGCTAGTGCTAACGCTGCCAGTAGCGCATATGGAAACAAATATGGAAGTGCAGTAGCCACTGCCAACAGTCAAGCGAGCGCAACTGCATTAAGCCATAGAAGACATTACAAGAATCATAACAGGAACAGGGAATATCACGGTCATCGTAGAAACTACAAAAATCTGTATGATTTTTCAGAGGAAGAGCCGAAACATGATGAATCTTTCAGTGTAATTTACCGAAGAAGGAGAGCGATCAGTGATGCAGCGGCTTCAGGTCAAAGCGGCGCTATTGCTACGAGTAATGGACGTAAAGGGACTTCTATTGCCAAAAGTAACAGCGCATCCAACGCTGCTGCTCTAAACAATAAACTAAAAGGGGTCGCTAATGCTGCAGCAAACAGTGCATCTGATGCTGTTGCTAAAATA
Organism: Polyergus mexicanus; assembly: GCF_030449975.1. Lineage (NCBI taxonomy): Eukaryota > Metazoa > Arthropoda > Insecta > Hymenoptera > Formicidae > Polyergus > Polyergus mexicanus. The sequence goes on along the minus strand of NW_027223327.1, from coordinate 4,179,597 downwards.
ATCTAAAAAGAGCCACTAATGCCGCAGCTAACAATACATTCGGTGCTGCCGTTGCTGCAAGGAGCAGTTAAATCTTAATATGGATAAAATAATCTTTCACATTGTTTTTGAGCTTTTTTTTATAAGGAAACAGGGAGAGAGGCGTTTTTAAGTATGGGATAATAATTATTAAAAATAATTTTGTTTTGTAGAAGTATAGATTCAATTAAACTGCATTTTATAAAACATTATATGTCTGTCATAATTTGCCAAGCAATATCTGTAATATAGTAACACTCTTGATTTTAATATTAAAACACTTATAAATTTTATAATTTTTGAAAATTTTTACGATATGCTATAAGAGAAAAGATATCATCTTATATAATACAATATAATCTTTTATAAATCTTTTCTTGCAAATAATTTCAAAATTTTTGCATTTATGCTGATTAATAAATAATAATAAAGAGTCCATTTTTTAATAATAAAGACTGAATTCTAGCTATGTGTAATTTTATACATATTTTGTTTCACTACATTGTTTATATTGTTTTATTCATTAATCATTATTAATGTTGGATCGTAAATCGCGATCACTAAGATTACATTAATAGTCACGGCAGTCAATAAATTTGTCTTGCATTATGTTATATTTCTGAAAATATCGCACCGTCATGGCGATGACTTTTGCTCCGGTTCGCGTATATTGATAGCTTTATAGTTTTATTATTCACAGCCTTTACTTTCGCGCAAGAGTAAATACATACGAAACTTGCCTGATCTGTCGAACCTGCGCGCTAGAGCATGTTTTATCGAAGCACTTATCGTAGTGGAAGTGTCGAATATAAAAATCTTACGATCACTCGAATTTATCGTACGCTGCCGCTTAGACATTCGCCGCTCCGTCATGGTATAGTGCACACAAGCCGATAAAATATTATCGTTGCTATTTATACTTGTCAGAAAAAAAATTGGGTTATTCAATTATCACAGACGCAAGTTGTCGCGCTCGTCAATAATTATTTGTAACGCGGCATTCGAATGCATAGTTTCATTTATCGTTTGTAGAGAATCGAAGAGAGAAACGGTTCTATCGTAGGTAATCTTATTTATCTTTGTGAAATATCGCTCTATGTATCGATAACGTATTATTAAATAAATTTCGATTGCCTTTTGTACACGTTAAAGTTGAAATGTTTATATACAATATTATGTTCATTACGCACTATGCAAATAGAATGTTTATATAAATGTATTTTATTCTTTTAAATACTCGATTCATAATCAAAATGATATATTGTACAATGTGACTAAATGTTGCAAAATTTAAAAGTAGAATTTCGATTAAGTTTATTTAATTTCAATAAGGTTTAACAAACAAAGTTTAACAATGCGAATTTGTACGATTAAGAAGATCATTTAGATTGGCTAGTTTAAATATACTATAGAGCGTCGTGAAATCGCGGTTTATACCATGCGAATAGAGATAATGAATAAGGCAGAAGTGGAAGCGATACGAGATTTTTCCTACAGTCATTCTCTAAATAATGACATTATGGAAGTAGATTATATTGCGCAATAATATAAATAGGAATACATTAATGTAAAGTTATACTTGCATCGTATTCCATTTAACTTTCTCGAAACAAAAATCCTGCGATGAATATACTTTTGTGATAAATGCTTGAATTCAAAATTGAGGACGAAAATTGAGTCCGCAATATGATGATTTAGAATCTTGATAATCGAGCCGCGAGATGTTTCTATTTCCAATATTTCGCAATTCGCATTCGGAGCAGACGCGATACAATGCCTGGTTATTGGTGGGCGGTAGCAGGGTGTCGTTTACTGCAGGAGTCGCTTCGCTGCAATGATAGCGTCGCGTAATGCTACGGACGAGACTATCCGCGGAACGTAATGCAGCAGAGTACGGATTCGGGTAGATGTGGAGGATGGGTAGTTGAATGAGTGTGGCACGAATATAGGACGATTATGTCACGGTATGATGTATGAGGATTGGCAACGTGCCATGCGGTCATCCGACCGCAGCATACAGCATCCTCTCCTTGTATCTCCCATCTTTATTCGATGGTACCTTGATCTCTTATTCCGTGATCTTCTTATCGCTCGATAATGATAATCGATATGCCAAAAAAAGAATGTTACGTTATCAAACGTTATTAATCACTCGTGTGTGGCATCAATTAATCATTTATATTACAATCATGCCCCACATAAAGTTTACGAACATCTGTATATAATAAAAAGATGGTAATCTTGCATATATTTTGAAAGAAATATGAGATAATTGTATAAAGGATGTAGTTAAATATCTCTCTACACGTTGAGATATATAAATATGATAATATCCCCACGCATACATTTATATACCGCCTCGTACATCTCTCGCCACAAAGAAAGAGCATGTAGTTTGAAGTGAAAAGTTTGTTAACACATTTTGTGGTTGCAATTCCGGCAACTCTCCCTCCATGGGTGGTGCTGTAAACTTTAAGGCACCGTGACTTTAGGAGGCTCATGTGTGAGTTAGTTTAATGTTCGGCGCAGCTAACCGAATCACTCTCTCGTCCCGATAAGACCTACCGCGGAAGAAATTTTTCATCGTGCTCGCACGAATCGTGGCATGTCGTACCGACGACCAATTTAATCGAAGCAATGTTCCATTACCGGATAAAATATTACGCGCTTTTTAAATTCTGCAGCAACATCGACAACGTTCACTCCGATGCATTCTTCTTTGTACGTCTCGCGTTCTGCATCGAGCAGAAAAAAACAAGGCAGATATTAAGTACGGGAAAGAAAAAAAAAAAACGATAAGAATCGTATATACGGTACGCACAGCACGTCGCATCATGTTGCAAAAGCTATGCAGAGGACAGTTGTGTAACGCTTAGTAGCATTTGATGTATTTATTACGCAACACTCAGATAGTCTTTTTCACATGCACGTGTGCATTCGTAACGTGATGTACAAAGTGCATGTGAAATGAAATGTATCTGCGTCGCAAAGTTCGCACGAATCGCTCTGCCACTATGATGCAACGATTCTAAAATTCATCGATCCAAGCTTGTTAATAAACTTGTCATTCAATGAGATATTACGTCGTGCGTTTTCTCCGATTCATAAATCAAACTGACGAAAGTACTTGTTCACTTCGATCATAGCTTTTTGAACTTTTTGCACATAATTGACTTTATGTCGGCGAATTCTACCGGAAAAAAAAAAAAAAAAATTATTAGCTGAACCGTCTTTTCCGTCTAACCCTTTCAAGGGTCATAAAAATTCCTTCGAAAAAACAAGAACGAAAGCACGCGGCTCTTACCGTAAATTCCTGTGAGTGACACGGATCGTAGGAATTCTTATCCCACGGTCAGAAACCGAGAGAAATTGGTCGTAGACAACGACGAAGCCTGTGACAGTGTCACAGGACTTCGCGGTTTCGGACGGTGGCAAACGAGCACCTGACGACGTTGCATTCCAGGTTCAAAAACGCTTGTCCGGGATGATTCAACCGGTCGGGCAACAAACCACCGGCACGCATAGAAAGAAACCTGCTATGTGCAACATTGGATATTCGATTACCAGTTCCAAGGAAGTCTTCTAGGAAGTGCAAAGTTCGTGATTGTTTTTTTGCGTTTCGTTTAAAAATATATTTATTAAGAAACTATATTTTTTTTATTCATCCAAACAAAGAAAATTTATATTTAATTATAAATATATTACATATATATATTGGGTGATTGCATAAGTTCGTGCCCGATTTAAATATAAACTTCAATAGATTATATTTTAGAGATAACACTTTTATTAATCAATTATATAGTCTCCATTCTTTTCTACAATGCTTTTCCAACGATCTATAAGCTTGTCGATTCCATTTTTGAAGAAAGAACTTGGTTCTTCTTGAAAAAAGTTTGTAAGGTGCTTTTCGACAGCTTCCTCGGAATTGAGATTCTTGCCATTTAAACTATTCCGCAAACACCGGAACAGATAAAAATCTGAAGGCGCAATATCTGGAGAATATGGCGGGTGCTGCAGAATTTCCCATTGCGACTCCTGCAGTTTTCTTGCAGCTTATTCCTTTCAGTCAGGAGATGCGGCACCCACGTATCAAGCTTGGAAATGTATCCAAGCTTTTTTAAATGACGAAAAGCGGTTGAATTATCGATGTTCAGCCTCTCAGCAATATCCTCAGCTGTAATCCTTGGGTTTCTTTCCACTAAGGCATGCACAATGTCATCATCAATGCCAGAAGGCCGTTCAGAGCGGGGTTGATCCTCCATGTTGAAATCACCATTTCGAAATCTGCCAAACCACTTTTTGACTGTTCGGAGAGCAGGAGCGCGGTCTAAATAAACGCTTTGAATATTTTTTTGTGCAATCCCAACACTCACGCCTTTCCGAAATTCATATAGCGTTACATGCCGCAAATGCACCTTTCGTTCTCCATTTTTAATGATTTCTCTTATGCACAAATGGACTTATCTGAACAATGTCTGACGCTAAATTGACATAAGATAACGTCATCTATTCGGTGTAAGCAACAATTACCACACGAAAACAATAGAACTCCGCCATGCAATAATTTAATGCCATCTATGAAAATCGGGCGCGAACTTATGCAATCATCCAATATATATATATAAATATTCTTAATTAGGAACTGACCATTTCTCAAATCTTTGTGCATACTACAAATTTAATCGCATTTTTACCGCCTATATATTGCATCATTAAATAATATATACCATAATAGATTAATTTAATTGCTTAATTTAATTGCTCACGTCGTTACACGTTAGAAAAAAGTCGTGTTGAACGATAAGTCGCGCATCGTAGTATAAATACTGTTCTCGGAGATCGTCGTAACCGGCTGTCATCTGTCAGTACATCTTGCAATCGTCCAGGTAACGACGGTTACACGAGCTTCGCGTGAGATAAGCGTCGACGAGAGAGTCCGGAACGTTCGAAACTACACGATATACGCATTTGCGTGCGCACGCGCGCATCCAGACTTTCGTCAGCAAAATATCTTCAGGATCAATTTCGATGTTTTCGGTAGCCCTCGCCCCCGCGTGAGGGGAGATAATTTAATTTTTCATGAAGAGTGGCTTTCTCTCTTTTTCTTTCATATAACCAACTCGCGCAATGATGCGTCACCGGTTCGTTATGATGGCCGACCGATAGAATAAATGACTGCGAGGTGGACGTACAAAAATAAATTATAAAATATGCGCCCGTAAGAGCGTCGCACGTGATTGCACCCTCGTGATTAATGAACACGACGTAATTGCGCCGCGTATAGCAAATAATTCAAGTGCCGAAATTTCTTCGACTATTAAACGCTCCGCTATGAGAACTACTATTTGCTAGCGGCGACGACATACCGACGTGAGAATAATTATAATAAATAATTCGAGTCGCGAGAGCGTGTCGGATAATCATCGCGCACAAGTTCTGGCCCGTAATCATCGTACGTTATATCCGCTATAGAAATTACATTACTCGCGAATTGTATCGTATCATCAAATTGATGCGCGTGTAAACTTGCTACACGTACGCGCCAACTGCATACATGGAGATGATGCACGTTAGACTTTCTCTTTTTCAGAAGCCCGTGGTACTGTTACAGCGCGCGATGCGATCGCGACGCGTACACGCGTTTTAAATGCGCACGCATCCTTCGAATTCGCTATCGAACAAGGGCGAACGATCGTTTCGCTGAGAGAAACGAGCGTTCGCGTTTACACGTATCGGTTACATTAATTAAATAAAGACTGGTCCGCGGTATTAGCGCCACGTTTCGGCAGACACGTTATATCGGTTGGCGCGTTTATTACGGCGAAGGCGATTCGCGGTGTTCGCCATAAGTCTGGGGTCGCTATCGATATCCCGATCACGTAAACCCATCCATTTTAATTCCGAATACTTTGGTTCTGAATACTATTACCCGATGCTCTCGATTCGCGCAACACGTTCGACCCGAATGCATGTATGCACACTTACGGGGGAATATACGCCGGGTTCCCGTGCGTTCACACCGCCGTCAGTAATTCCTCCAGGACGAGAATCGTTCTCGTCCGATACTCGCCAGGGACACTATAATGTTTATGGAGCCGGACAACACGATCGACCTCCTTCGATTAAATCTACCGCGGTCTCGCCGCGTAATTAACACGTCGATTGAGTGCAGGCCATCTGATTACGTTCGTTACACGCAGCCACATGTTTCGTGCGTGAACCATTGCATTGGATCGTTTTCATAAAGCCCCATGGCTCTTTGTACATTGCCAAGAGAATATCCACTTTCGAAAACGCCGGTCTGATATTGGCACTTGAGAAAACAGCTATTTACTTTGCAGATACACCTTGATTATCGATAGTCGACCGCGGTGAAGACGCGAGAAGAGATAATAATGAGACATGCACGCATATACAAGGCATCCTAGATCGATCGGATACAGTTTTCCAATGGTAAATATTGAAGAATAATAAAAGTTGTTGTTTTAATAGCAAAGCAGTGTCGATAGTTACGGAACTATCGAGAAATGTAGGATGTTTACGAATTATATATCTCGAGAATTTAAATAAATAACAATTTCTCGTTTGTCGGTATTTTTAGACCTTTCCCGAACAAAAGTTTATTTCATAACTTAATATCCCCGATATTTAATTTTGGGAGAATTAAAAAATCACGAGAAATTTTCATAAAGAAAAAACTGACGTTTCAAATTTATCATCAAATTTTTGCTTGAAACAACTTCCAATGTTTCTGAGATTTATTGTATATCTCGTGAAATAGCGAAAAGAGAAGAAGAGAAAAAGAAAGAGGGGGGTGGGTTAGATAGAGAAAAGAGAGAAGGATTGGCGGTTTGAAATAGACATCGTGCTCCTTGCCTCGCAGGTTGATATACCATAATATACTCGGCGTTTCCGCAGGATACGATCCGCAACATGCGAATAACCGTTATGCGGCACGGTTTCGCCGCCACGTATCGGCCAACGTTCAATTATTTGAGAATCCCAACAGCGAAATAATGGTACCCCATAAGCGTGCGTCTACGCAGAATCCGTGCACCGATTCTTCGTCATTCCCACATAGCGATGTCTAATTATCCGTTGCGAGTCTCGTCGGGACTACGATCGGCACCTCAAACTTGTCGGAATACCAGAGGCGTAATCGAATAACATGGTACGAACGGATGCGAAGGAACTCGCGAAACTATCTCGATCGCGAGTAACGAGACTAACGTGACAAAAAAAAAAAAAGTTAGAAAAAAGTGTATTACTCAATTGCTTTACTTAATTAGGATAAAGTATACTTATTTTAAATTTAATAATAGTGGCACATATACAAATCAAATTCTCGTTATAGTAAATTTAATTTATTCGTATTATATTTTTATTTTGATCCTCTCTGATTTGTGTGTGTTCTGTAATATATCACGAGATATCATATGAAACTAAATAATAATAATAATATATTTAATAATAATATAATTAAAAGACAAGAATTCGATAAAATGGAATTATTATCATGTAATATATATAATGATGTAGACATTATTATCAAATATTCAAGGAATGCTTTTGAGTCTTGACTTGCGTTGACTATATCACACGGTATCAATTATACATAAAATATCCCGGCATTCTATATCTGTCAACTCATGTATGCCTTGATTAAGCGACCATCTGGAGCATTGTCAAAGAATCTATGACATGAGAAACACACAAGTGTATTCCCGACGCATAGTTAGTAATTTTGAAATGTCAAATAGCTCGGCCAAACAAATATCGATCATATGATTATTATAGCTGTAAGGAATAATATTATATTAAATTATTCGTAATACGATACGTATATATCCTACGCAGCTGACGTGAAAATTGTAACAAGTTTCGTTCGAAGACAATTAGGAATACTTTTTGACATTTTTATTACGGTGGCGGTTGTGAGTTGCTGCGTGAAAAATGAAGGCGTCAACGCGGTAGATGCAATATAGCGCAGAAGAATATTTCAAAGCAATGGTTATGGGAAACTTTTTGTTCGGTATTAAATTATCTTTCAAATGAGATCAAAATGATTGTAGTTCGCTCCATAGATTTAGAAATAAACGCAGTTAATGACCAATTTCGAATATACCGAAATGTGTTTTCTCGGCTATTGACGGTTACTCCAAAACCTTAGGAAGGAACTATATGAACTTTGATCTCATTTGAAAGATAATTTAATTCTCTACAAGTTTTGTTTTGGTACTTTTTGTCAAAAGACGCATACTTTCCCTGATATTTGTAAAAGTGTAACATGTTGACGTCGGTATCAAAGAGCGTTTAAGACTGCTTAATTCTCCTTAGTCGGAGACGGTAACGGCAGCTGCTGCGGCAGATACTTGGCGCGGAAAACGCTGACAACCCTTTACTAATGTTCGCAATTCCTTATTCCGTGGGGATCATTTATAAAACGCCACGAGCTGCTTGTCCACTAAGATCCCGGGATAATTTGTTTGGAATTTGGTCTGGAGATTACAGAAAGTGTAACGCCTTGATTAATACCACGGCGAGATTCGAAAGGTGAATCGAGACTGGATTATGAAGAGTTCTCGCGGCAAACATCGATTATGCACGCTTGATTTGACTGTCTCTCCACTTTCTCTTTTCTTTTCTTTCTTTTTTAAAATCACGATTCGGTACCATTGTCAAGCTACAACTGAAATATAAATTACATTCTGCGCGCGGAAGTTGGATTTTATTTAAAAAAAAAAAAAAAAAAATTAATTAGTATTATCTTTTTAACGTCATGCAATATATTCGAAAACACAGGTATATAGCCATTAAAATAATTTCTCTTACAAAGAGTACAGAAAATAATGGAGCTTGTACGTTAAAAATAGTGGAATTTCTCTTGCATTGGGAAATTACTGTAATTTTAATACAGATGATATACCATTTCATCGATATCCATTTACAAGATCGTTCGGTTTGCGATCTGTTCATAGATCCTCCTACGCAGTGTATACTTTATGATTCGGAAAATTGAAATTTTACTCTGGTATAACATTACGGAAATGTGGTGCGCTACATCTAAAAATTGTTACGATATTCACTGAACCATTAAATGTAGTATGCGAAGCAGGTCAATTAAGAGAATTTCCAATCCGGTTATTTTCAATCTACTATCTAATATTTTTGCCCCTTTGAATCTCAAATATTTTTTTTTTTTTTTTTACTTTAATAAAATATATAACAAAAATGTATATTCTTATTTAAATGAAAAATTCAGATATATTTTCGAAAGTAATTATAGTTTAAATTATTTATCTTCTATTCTTGTTATTTTTATTAAAATTTTAAAAGTTTTATACGCGTGTAATAACAGTATAAATGATTATAAAAAAAGACTATAAAAGTCAGTTGATCAAATTTACGAATTTTCATCTTTCGCACCATATACACTTTATTCAGGTTTTCGATATCGCGGGTCAGATAACTGTCAGAAAAAGGTCTTAGACTTTTTCATAATGGCTTACTGTGTGGCAAATGTGGCTATAACGAGTATTGCAGAGTCCGAACCAAGAGCGATACGAAAGAGAGCGAAATCAAACGAAGCACGGCTATCTCATGGGTCGTCTATTCCCGCAAGTATTGAAATATTTCCGATGAAATTCCCATAAAAGCGCGGTTAGAGTACGAATGAATGAACGATTTACACCCCTCCCGCCGCCGCGCCGCCGGCGTCGCAGGGGATTCATAATTCTTTCGGGAAACTTTTTACCGTCATTTCCCACCTGCCGATCGCTAGTTCTCACCTGAAATAAAGAGCGGCGCGGCATGTTCGGGCTATTGTTTGCCGCTATCGAAACGTTTATCGATCGGTCGATGCGGGCAGGGGCGCTTCATTGACCTTTGCCGCTCGTGCATCGACGTCAAGTGTGTCCGTGCACCAATCTGCAACACGACGTTCCGTATTTACGTTAACGTCCGGCGATTGTTTGCGCGAAGCAATTTGTCAGCATGATAACAAGAGAGACGAAACGATGGCTGTGAGCGTCTCGTCGGACGCAAAGTTATGCTGACGGCGTCACGAAGTTGCAACTTTTCCGAACTGACGCTCTTCGGACGTTTTCTCTTTTTTTCTTGTCGCGAGCGCGAAGAAGGTCGCGTCCCAGTTTCCGCGAGAGTAACGAGCGCGTTCTCGGAAAAGATTCTCTCGTTAATTTATTCAAAACGTAATCGAGTTTCTGCGGGAACGAAGTTCGGTGACTTGTTACACGGAAGTAGTTGCGCCGAATGAAGTTTCGAGATCAGATTCGTTCGGAGTTTTTACATTTTTTTTCAAGACGTTGCTAGATATTTTACATATAGAAGCCCGTGCCCGTTGTTCTGGGAATAAATTTTAAAATACGAACGCGAGATCGACGGCATATTAGTCCATATTTTCGCTGTAAATTTAATCGCGCTACGTTGCAGCAACATTATTCGAATCGATTATAAAGTTATACGCGAAAGTTATGAAACTGTTGAAAAACGAAAGAGTCCCGAAAGAGATCGTCGCTAAATCTCTACAAATCGTTTTTACACGAATCAAAACGGCCAGACACGACCATCATCAATTTATTTGATGGTACTAGGTAGACTGAACCTTCGATTTTTATCGGATTCTGCGGTCTCGCCCGATGATTGCAATTTTAATCAGTGCGCCGTCCAGCATCTGTCAGCGAAATAACTGCGTGCGTGCCACGTCATTGCGTAAACTAACGGATGGCGCGGATGGACCCCGATTACGATAATCGCGTTGATTGTTTACAGACCAAACTACGGATGGTAGAAATTAATTCGATTCGAAATCCCGCAAATTGCGCGCGAGGAAAAAATACGCGCGCGATCGTTAATCGAGCGAAATGCCCGGCGCCGTAAAATGAACGATAATGTAATCGGTATAGGATCGAACGAAAAATACGACTGGTCTGTCGAATACGCGACATGTTTTGCGAAGATTGGAAATTCCCGACGTTCCTGGAATATTTTCCACGTCACGTTAGTTATTAAACATTCATCAGTACATTTAAGGTTTAATTATTTTCTTGTTATAAGAAACTATTTTTTTTTCTAGTCGAAAGAAAATTTCCTCAAATGCATCGAGATCGCGAAGATAAATATTAGTAATTGCATATGAAAAACTGTATCTTAAGCAAGAATCGTATAAACACGCAAAATGTTAGCTCGTCTGATCTCACCGAGAATATTCCCTTATTCGTCGGCAAGTAATACTCTCATCACAAGAGGTCCACATGAAGATGTAATTTTCCCGTATGATTTATGGCAGTTGTAATGACCAAAGGTCACGATCCCGACGAGATCCTCTGGAATCGATCGGAGTCCGAGGCAAGTCGCGTTTACCTGTACTTTCGGATTAAAATAAACCGAAAAACTTTATTCCCCGCGGGCCTAAATTATTAACTACATCGTGCATCTCTTGCGAATTAGTTGAAAAAGAATCTAACATAAAGGACCCCTTTGATGTGTCGTTCAAAGGCGAGTTAATCTCGCGAGTTCATTCAGTGGCGCAATTCTATCGCACATGTTGGATCATCGTGCGTTACATCTCGAGCGTACGCACAAAAGACTAACCTCGTCTTTAATGTCGTTATAAATCATACGCGACGAGACTGAGATAAGTCTTCCTCGCTTTCTCGTTAGCGTGTGCTGTTGAAGAAAACGTGTTCGCGTCGAACAGAAGGGCAACGTCTAGGACGACGTCTACTTCATTCTGAGGTGTTTAGCTTTACAGCGTCGGATATGTGCCTGTATATTTCGCTACCGCTTACCTGTCCGACCAGTTTTTGTCGGCCAGGTCGATTATCCGTCCTCACCGTCCCCACCAGCTGGATGCTGACGAGATCGAATTCATCGAACCCATCAGAGCCCTGATCGAGAAACGATGAACGAAATCGTTTGCATTGACCGACGAGATCCCGATCGAATCCCTGATAACGGTTAATAGTGAGTTAAGGTAAGGCGAGAGATATCTCAAGGCTGGATATGATCGCCGTTGATTATACTGGACGAAAGCAGCAGAGTGGGAAAGGAGAGATAATGCTCAACGCGCACGATTTCCGATTTCGTGGCAATCTGACTTTCACTTGTTGCTCTTGAGTGTTGTCTTTCTTTCAGGAATCGTAAATACAATACATTATCGTGATAATTTTGAATTTCATAAGATTACAATATTTTATAAATCCTTTTTCGATATTTTAGTATCTTGCATCTTGCACATTTCGTTCTTTCCAGCAAAATATTCAATTTTTCATGATTTAACAAAGCAAATTCGCGATACATGTATTAAAGTTCGACGACAACAACGAGAACAACATTTAAAGTGTTATCAAAAGTTTTAAATATGATAAACAGTTTTGCTTAAAACTGTGAAAATGCAGATGGCAAAGATGAAATCTTACAGAATCAATAGTTGTCTTTTCATGCATACTTTATGTATTATGTGTATATATATATATATATATATATGCGCCCGTACACATCGCTATCTGATAGATAGATAGATAATGGATGCTTAGAAGTTGATAGGCTTTAGTCGAGTATATAGAGAATAAAGGAAAAAGAAGAAGTGCTTGAAAGACTGATTTTTGAATTCTTTCTCTTTCTCGATCACCTCTTCACCTCTTGGACATTCTGTCCGCTATTCTCGTGAACGAAAAGAATGCAGTAATACAAAAAAAAAACTAACATAAGCGTGTTATAGTCCTTGGATCGATCTATCGTCTTGAATAGATTCGAATAGAAATAAGCATAAGCATTTAAGTCGTTTCCTGTCGTGTACTATTCAAAGAAAGATTAAGGAAAAAGTATGCATCAAAGAGAAAATGTGAGAATGTCAGTAAACGTTAAAAGAGTTAGAAAAATACGCGGCAAAAATATTAACAGGATCTTTTAGCGAAATCCATGCATAAAATAAATACAACGTATTGAAAATTTATAAGTCGACTCAATAAAAAAATATTTGAAATTTTTTATAAAACGCACGTGAGAGAGAGAGAGAGAGAGAGAGAGAGAGAGAGAGAGAGAGAAATATTATATAATGGATATAATGAGGATCCTTCTATTTTCTGTAATTCGAGATTTTCGAGGATAAACATTTTATCATTTCCTGATGATAAAAACATCGTGACATTACGCTGGTAAAGCATGGGCATCGTTAATCATTCAGGATTGAATTTCAAACTTGACACGCAACTACATTAGAAAATTCTTAAACAGTCTTCGCGTCGCGCGTCATATTTAGAAAAATGAAGTTGCGAGAAATTCTTTCATTAAGGCGACGATAAGTTTTGCGACATTAATGACGGGACGCCTTATGCATGTAAAGCCATTTAGTCGTAGCACGTAGCGTCTTCCGGCAGAGGGAGAAGAATAAAAGGACGAACTGTGCGAGGAACTTAATGATATTAAGATAAAATCAATAGAGAACTTTAGTTTAGGAAGTACTCGCGCGGGCAGCTTGAGAAAACTTCGCTCTTAATTAAGATAATGGTGTCCGAGCACACAAACGCAGCTGATTGCGAAGGCGAGCTGCTGGGGGAGCGGTTGTGAATCGGTGGGGCCGATAGAATGAGGACTATAGCGGGGGTGAGGGTATATGGGACGGAGGGAACAGAGAGAACTAAGGGATCTTCCGTTCGTGTCCCTTTCGTGCGAGTTCCCGGTACATGGACGGCTCCGTTAGCTTAGTCACTGGCAACTACCGGAGCAAACACAGGTTTGACAGCGCGGTCGTGCGTTTGTCCGACTGCGGACGCAATTTAGCGTCGTCTAAAGTCGGCACCTGCATCTTTGACACCGTGCGTTGATTTAAATGCTAACCCGACGACGTAACTGTCGGCTTTCTGTGAAATTCTTCTTCCGGTAATGCCGGTAGATCGAGCGTGACGCGAAAGACCGTTACACCGATGCGAATTTTTGCGGATGCAGGTGTACACCCACAGAAAAGATCTCCGGATCTAATGCTATTATTCTTCGATCTATCATAAAATAGGATCGATATAGCGACAATCATATTTATTATTGAAAAAGAAATATTTTAATCTTAAATGGAAGATGGAAATTTGTAGCGATCTAACATCAAGTTATTCTAAACGCAAGAATATATAAGCTTAGATTTGTACATGTTACTCTTGTCTCAAGATAGTAAGACGATCTTATTTAATTCGAGAGAGAAGAAAAGGAATTATTGATTTAATTTTTAAATTGTTTTATTTTTATACCGCATAAGGTTGTGCATACGATTAAATATATCGAGAATATTCTTTGTCTCGTTATCAGAAATCCTTTCCGAGAGTGTAGATGCGTACGTAACGTGCGGTTATGATTTATGATTTACCGTACGGGCAAAATGTGTGTATACGAGTCAATTAGAGTGCATTTTCTGAAAATTTATGCCGCATAAACTATTCGCGTCGCAACGATACTCGGTTTCGTCCCCCTCTCGCCCATGGATGCCTTGTTTGATATATTAGTTACGATTGTCGACCATCACGTATTAAATCTTGAACGAAAAAAAAAAGAGTCGAATATTTTTTTCAATAAATAATTTGAAAGTCTCTTATGTCATTCGTTACGCAGTGAAATATTACAAATATTAATGGTCAATTTAAATGTAATTGAATGTAAGAACATCTCGAGGTAGTTTGAGAAAAAAAAAACACATTAGCAATATTTTTTCTAATACATTATACAATACTTCGATCAATGCGGACCTCGGTGCATTAAAAGCAGAACAAAGCGTAAACCTTCGTACGCGTTGCATGCACGATTAACCGTTGTTATTCACGCCTGATTACCGAAAAACAGTACAATGCCCCCTCTCACCGAGCAATTATTTATCGCTTTATGAAGCACTGGCGTTTGCTAAATGCATCGGCAATATTATCGCGATGACTTTAATTTTCCTATGTACATATATTATCTACATAATATACAATAATAAATTGTTTAAAAGGATGACGATATAAGCGGGATAAGATAATATTTGCCCGTGCATCCACCTGCGTTGTACGGAAATATGAGACACGCGTCGCACATTATTCCGTTGCATAGCGCATTTGCTAGCAATCGTCGCATCGTTGCGTTGCGTGTCTCTTGATAGATATAACAAGCATAAATATAATAACATAAGCTCGAACCTTCGTACGAAACATTCTCTCCCTTTGTTCGACGGTCTAGAATTTATCTGTTAAAATATTTCGATGCGATTTTTTTTTTTTTTTTTTGGACACCGCGTAGAGTTTACTGATCGTTGCACGCAAACCCCGATGTAATTACAAAATGCGCAACGAGATTTATTTTACGCGAGCTCTCCATTAAAACCACTTCCATCTAGCGTCGCGATGAATATCGGCTGACAAAAACGCTCTTCTCATCGACACATCGACACGGATTGACGGTCGAGTATCCACTCGCAACGAGTTTATCGATTCTTCCTTATTATCGCGCGCCGGTTCTCCCTCTTTCTCTCTCTCTCTCTCTCTCTCTCTCTTTTCGGAGTTGCATAACGTTGTGATTTCAACGAAATGCTTTGGATTTAAATCGTATTCGCGCGAGTTGCTCTTTGACAGCATCGTAACAACGCGCGCCGGTCGATGCGCGTGCGGAGAGAAACGAGGGAAGAAGCGCGTGATATCCGGATTTGCGCGCATCGTGCGCAACGTTCCATAAAGCCTATCACACACAAATTGGCATAATTGCGTATGCATAGCGTAAGACCGTCTGGACCAATGAGCATCGAAATAAAATCGCCATATTGATTTATACAGCACGCTCATTGGTCCAGACGATCTTACGCTATGAATATGCAGCTATGTCAATCTGCGTGCAATAGCCCTAACGCGGATGGTATGCTCGACAGAAGGGAGGGAGGGGGGAATAGCGGGAGAGAGAAAGGGAAACGGTGACGAGAAAGCACACGCGGTAACATGTTCGCGCCGGACTACAGTTGGAAAAGGGATCGGGTTTGTGTGGATGTACAAGAGATCGTTCGTGGAGAGAAGGGATCGTCGCTGGCTGTGGAAGAACGCGTCAGGCGGTCGGCAGGTGGGGAACAGAGGGTAACGGACTATAGAGAAGAACGGCATCGAGAGTACTAAAGAAAGGGAATACAGAGCGAGTGAGAGAGAGAGAGAGAGAATGTGTATATCGTGCGAGTCGTTTAGAGCGCGACGGTATGAGAGCGAGAGAGAGAGAGAGAGTGACAGAGAGAATGTGACGCAGCGGGTGGGGGATCGCAAGAGTGGGGAGAGACTCGTCTCGCTCGGCGCTCGCGGTTCGCGGTGGCGCCGCCAGTTTCAGGTTGCCGCTCCGACGAGACAGACGTACGTTCGCAGCGGTCGCTCGCTTCCACGTGGAGGCAGAGCTCCCCGGAGCCGCCGATGTGTTTCTTACCGCGCGCGTTTACGGGTGATCAAGCGGCGACGTTGAAAATCGATTAACGATATCGCGTCTCGAGTTTTGTTTTGTTTTTTTTTTTCATGAATCGCGATGGACGTGTGAAAGTGAATATTTTTCGGCAGCAAGAATCACGCCGTACTCGCGGATAACTTCATAGTGCGGTGACGTACGATCGCTTCGCGCGTTGACCGTTAAGTGAGACTCGGTGGACGATACGCGAGTGGAATTATACCAGGAATTTGGATTACTTGAAACACGATACATCGCGTTGCGGAGAGATAGAGAGAGAGAGAAAGAGAGAGAGAGAGTGAGAGCTGTGGTCGTCGCTGCATTGTGTACGAGGGGACGGTCACCGTTGCGGGGATCGAAGGAGAACAAGGTCAGTGTCTTTGGTGTGTTTCTTTCTTCCGCGAGACAAAGGCGCGTTCGATTCTCGCGATGTCGTGTCTGTACACCGGTATAGCGGTTTGAAATATACGCGAAACCAATGTAAAGCGAGAGGACGAATAGTTGGTATTTCATTACGATAATGTATGTTGAATTACGGATCGCGGAATATGCATTATGAATATTATCGTGCCAATATATCTCGGTTCACAAAATGGCCGGTTGATCTTTTCTTTTGCCGTTAAACTTTTGAATACGTTACTTTAACAATATGGCGTCCTCGAGTAACGATTGAATCTCTTCGATCTTCATCGCGATATTTTTTTTTCCATTTAAGAGAAAACCGACGATGAAAAGCGATCGACAATGATCGATAAGTATCACGGTTCGAAAGCATCGATTATTCACGCGCCGGTCTTTATATTCGCAGCATAAAATTGCTTTTAGTCAACAAAACCGACGATCGTCCTGTCGCGGAATATTCGAACAAACCCGCGTTCGACGCGCGATCTTCACCGAGCAAGTTTTCGGAGAAAATCTCGCTGCGATGGATTTCGGAGAAACACTCGCTCGCTCTGAGTGATTTTCTTTTTATTGCTCTTTCAAGAACTAGATTTTGCGAGCTCGCACAAGCGTGCAAATTACGTCGTATATTTTTTATCGAATTAATTTTGTTGCGAGAAAAGAAATTATTTTAATGAATTCGTCTTAAACGATTTTAGACATTTAGATATAGCAATTCGCGAAGACGCGATAGTCTTAATATATATTTATCATCACTAAGCTGAAAATAAATACAATTTTTGATATTTCGAAACGAATAGTGATTTTTTATACGCAGCTCAATTTTCGTCGCTTTTCTGAATATGAAAACGGAAGAACGAAAATGCCGTTTGTTTTTATCTAAATTTCGTTAACGCGAGCATGTTGATAAATATCCGAATGTATATTTTTTTGTCGTCTCGTTTAATACATAGTGTTGTATACGCAAATTTATTTACATCGTTCGACAATTTATTTAAGTCTACGCGTTTTATGCTGAGCAGGATGTTCGTGCAATAAAAAATACACTGTGTACTACGTGTCAATTATTATTCGAAAATTACTACCTACATTAATTATATCGGTAAATTTCTAATAGTCATATACCGCTATAAAAATAAAAAATTGTACACGGTATTGGTTTATTAAAATGAAAATATTATACGAATGTATGTCGTGCTATGCAATATATTTATATATTTGATTTTAATATAAATAAACTCATTACAAAATATTTAGCTGAGCAAAACAAGTTGAAAATAATCAGAATAAATTTATTTGCTTTCTACAAAGCTTTGTACGCAGAACGAAGAGCCAGCATTCCAAGTTCTTTCTCCTGCGGAGATAATACACTGTTTACGCATAATGCGTATAATCTATTTATCCACATACGCGTTAAGTACAGACACGGTGTTGCGCGACGAATAATTTAAGCCGCGTAATTATAATATAATACTATCTGGCTTTAATATAATATTAATGCTCTACATCAAACGATGGTCGTCTTTATTTTCGCTCCGGTATATAATTTCTTCAAATCCTTTTTCTACAAATCACCGAGCCTCGCGTACCAGTTTTGTACGAGGATCCTCGAACTTTTTTTCGCGGAAAACGATAAGATGTTTCGATAAGCTCGGCGAGTTACTCCGGCTGTGCGTTCTAGCCCAATGTTTGTACGTATGTATGTGTGCTGCGCGAGTATCGGGGACGCGCGCGTGTCTGCTGCTGCGTGTATATCAACAAACCTTCGACGATGCCCGACTGCGTCGTGAGTCCGTATATGTGGGTACATTCGAGGCTCGGTGCTTGGCGGTAGGAGGGGGGATTCGGAGAAATAGTGAACCGAAGCGAAAATAAAAGATACAAGAAATCGTCGTTCTTCTTGCCTTTACCGAGCGATCGTACAATTTTATTTCGAAAACGTTTCTTTTTTTTTTCTTTTCCACTGCAATGCGCTGTGTTGGCGAGACATCTTTTACGTATCGGAGCAAATAATTGGAGGCTTTTGTATCTCTTATTCTCTTATTCATTCTTATTCGTTCTCACTTTAGAACAATAATGATAGAAATATATATGCGGAGAGAGAGAATATATATATATATCATAAATCTAATTTTGCGAAATAACTAATTTAAATTCGTGAATGCATCATCTTGTTTCTTTTTTATTTTATTAAGATTAATAATGCATAAATTTTGCCTCGCGACTATTAAATTGCGTCGCTGATTTTTTTTTTTCTTTATGACGAAAACCTTGAACGTATTTTGTTGCGAAGAAACAAGTTTGATGTTCGGTGAAAAACCAGTTCTTTCTTCATTTCGTTCCCGACGAGCAAAACATTGGATGGAATTTATCGAAAAGTCTACAGATTTTATCGTGATAAGCATATATGTGTGTATTGTAAATTTTCGATATTGTCTATATTTATCTATATTTATGTTAAACAAGATTGTTACGTATAAACTGGAAATTATTAGAAAAATGATGATTAATTTTTCTTCCTGGATTTAATCTCGGCGTTCATTAAAAATATGCCGTGAATGAAATCGTAATACGTATCGCTTTTCCGCGTGGCAAAATGTAGCAGATGCGCGTTGTTAGTAGCAAAGTAAAAGCAGTTCGAGGTAAAAGTTTGCGCGACGCTTTTTTAACGCCTTTGCAAGGCTGCTGAACTTCGTAGACTTTTTGTAGATTCGCAAAGAGAATACAAATGCGTTTTACATTCGCTGCTAAATAACGATTGCACGCAATTGAAACGCGAATCGTCTTAAAAATCTTCCTCTTTAGAAATTCTGATTAATATATATTATATATACGCGCAACCGATAAAATGATAAAGTAAAAAATATAAAAAGTATAGACTCGACTGTGCTTCGTTGTCTGCATATTCTCACAAATCATTGACGTTACGATGCGTTTATACATTATTGAATTAAAGCTGTTGCTTCCTCTAATCTAACCGATAGTATCTAGTCAGTTTGATTGCAGCTATTGTCATTTCCTTATAGCTTAGTAACTATGCAACATCTGGCGTCTCGTTAAAAGTTTACAAGCCCTTTACCTCGATCGATGCGGCAAAGGAATGCACGCAAAAAAAAAAAAAGGTACCTCTATAAATTTCAGATTATGATGGATTTATATGCACTTGAGATATCGTCATAAATGACTCTAATAACTAACGTTAATAGAGCCTTGATTTTTTCAAGATATATTTGGAATAACTATTTGCCGGTTTATTTAAGCTTGCAATCACTTTGCGAAATGAAATATTTATGCAAAAGATATAAATCAAGTGTATGCAATGTTCTTAATCTTATATCGAAAATATAAATCTCAAAATCGCGAGAATAATATTAAACGAATTGAGAAATGATGGCCTTTTTGCGATCGCTCGACTGTCAAATTGCGTCCCATATAATATGTCATTGCCCTTTAATTATAATGACGATGTTATACGGGTATGAGTCGGATATTTCTGTTGCATCATCATGTCGATATACGACATGCCATTAAACGTCGAACAGACATAGTTTCCGTGAGTGCTTTGACCCATTCCATTCGCGTTCGCATGTTAACGCCGCTTCGTTAATTACACCTTGTGAGATTACGAGCGGGGACAGGTGGCTCCGACGATTAGCCATTGTCCATCCTGGAACGAATAGGCTTAAGCATCGTCGATAAGTATTGATTAATGTACTCCGTGCGTCGATGGGCGATCGTAACATTTTAGCTGAATGAAAAATTAGCTTATCTTGTCGGAGAAAACTTTTTAACTTTTTCTTTCGTGATCGCAACAGTATCTATCGTGTGACCATTCGAGAAGCTTCCCGATTCAAACATTCCACTTTCTCGACTGTCGTTCTATAATTTATTATATCTCAGGTCTATCCTAAACACCTGCGCGTTATTGAGGGAATACTTTTCGAAGAAACAACATATGTAAAATATTCATAGATGATAACTGTGTATTTTTCATTTAAATCAAAGACATGAATATTATTTTTTCAACGGAAATTCATCATTGCTAGTAAATTCGATTGTCAGAAAAATAAATGTATTAGGTGTCTTGCGAGTCACATTTGCGCCTGTAACGGATCGTAAACTCAAGGATGACGATAAATATGTCGGTAAAAGGTCGCCCGAAGAATATAAAGGCAACACAACGAAGCCTCTCGTTTGACGTGCAGGAGCAGCTGGCGCGTCCTCTTTTCTATCCTGCGGTCAGAAAAAAAAAAAATGGTGATCCTCGAGAGTAAATCTAATTTTACGAAGGAAAGCGAACCGCGAACGCGATATTTGCCCCGACAGCCATGCGGAGTTGACGTTGCAACGTTCATTTTTACACCCGAGCCCGAGAATGCCGGGGTTTCAACTCGGACACGATTCGGCGCGTATTTATGAAACCAGTCGTATCTCAATCTCAACGGAGATTGTCGCTCGTTGGTCGTAAAATAGCTCGATGTATGCGCAAAACACATTCCATCGCGTGTGCGCGCATTAATGCGTACAAGTGTGTCTATGACTAGTATACAGTAAATTTATGATAACCCACCAAGAAACTTTGCTCATCGCGGAATTGAAAAACCGCAGAATGGAAAGTTTCGCATAACGAATTATAATCTAACTTGACTATAACATAGTTTATTAATTTTAATTAGAATCCATATCTCTGTCTTTCTCTTTTCTTTTTTTTCTTCATATTTTGTTTTGAGCTATTTTTATATCGTATATAATTTTTAATATCGCATCAATATTTATCTATGCATGAATAATTTCTAACGTTATCAATAAACATTAATATTGATTTCAAGATATGTATGTGCATATATTAAAACTACTCGATATTGGATAAGTCGGTACATCACAGATTTAAACTAAACATCGTTTTTCATTCAGTTTTTCATTCCATCCATTTGATCAACCTCACCGTGTATGAGCAAAGGGGAACGTTGCTCCCCCTCTCTCTCTCTCTCTTTCTCTCGTTCGTCTTTCACAACGTGTGACGTTTATTCGGCTCGAATATCACGGTATCTGTATGCGTTATTTCTATTTCTATTTCGCTGAATGTTTTCGATAAAAGAGCAGACAAGGCTGATTCAATTACGGTGTAAACTAATTGGATTTTATCTGGAAAAGACGACAGATTGCGTTACAACTTACATGAGCTTGTTCGTAAACACAATCCGAAATGTCACTCACGTTCTTACGAGTATTTGCGAGAGTCCGTTGCAATCCGATGCAAACTCGCCGCCACTTATGCCGTAAGCAGAGCATGAAAAAGGTAAAGAACGTGCACGCGTGCACTTATCGGGGGGGGGGGGGAATACGTGAAATACTCGAGATATATACATGCGCATGCTCCACATGTGTTGAGAAACGTGAAACTGGTGTCGCCGCGCGATTTACCTGACCCGACTTGACTCGACCCGGTCTTAAGATTTTCCGGATCGTTCAATATTCTACGAGTAGATGCTGGAACTTTGCGACTCGGTCGTTATCCCGGCGAATTTTACTATTATATCTTATCGGTTAGTTACGCGACCGTCGGTCGGTTTTCCCGCCTCGGAGACACTCTCGATCGCCAACGCAATCATTTTTATGGTATTTTATGATTGCGCATATATATTGTTTCGAATTGACTTGTGCGTTGACATGTAACGCTACCTCCCGATAATCCAAGGAATCTTCGAGAAAAGACGACGATTTCGTAATCGGTGAAATAAACGACATAGAAGAACGGATCTGACAGCTTAATTTGAATTCCAATAATTGTTTCGCACGGCGTGACGAAACAATGTTATTGAAAATCGACTACATTATTATTCGAATTCTATGCATAATTTTTTTTTTCTATAAATAAAAAGAGCTACATTTATCGGATAATTTTCTCTTATAAATAAAAAGGTAAAAAATGAAAATTATTATTATTTTGAAAATTACTTTTTAAATACACAGCGTAAATGTTGTCGAATGAGTTTTACGCGAGATTTAAAATCAGAAAAAAAAAATTGAGTTATCGAATATTTATTGGCGATTATTGACTGTACACAATAGCGATAACGCCGATGTTTGAGATATACTTGGGAGAAAATCTCTTCCAGCAGTATAGGCGGATAATCTCAAACACCTGGCATTGCGAAGGACTTCCCATCAGCAGGTATAAATCCTGCTCTGGGAAGCGAAGCGAAACTGCCTGCTTCTTTGTAACAATACACCCGTGATAAATGATCGTACTGTGTTTGCGCTGCTCTCGAAAAATTATTTACCGCCGAAAGTTTCGAGAACGGAGAGAAGGGAAGAATTAATTACGCGAACGCGGCTCGACGGGGAATTATTATCTCCGGTATTTTTTCCTTTAAAGTTTGGATCGGGCAGGATGCGATCGGATTATTTATTTTACGTTTCTCTCGGCTTTTATTTCCCCGTGTAGCGGCAAACGCGGCGAGAGAAGGGGAGGGACACGCGCGACCTTTAAAGAGTTATTTAAACTCAAATTCACTGTCGCGCAGCTTTGCTGTCTTCAATGTGCAATTTGTTACATAATGACTTGCTGTATTTCTTCTTATTTAACGCTCGTGGATCGACAACCGCCGAGCCGAAGAATGTACAGCTTTGAAGCAATCTTGACAGTTAATTTCCTGAATGGCAGGAAAGGAAAGAGAGATACGGAGAGTTGCATATATACAGCGAATAATCGAATACACATATTTCATTATACATCGATTGCATGTACTTATGCCGGAATCTATACGTATTTCAATTACGAAAATATGTATGTATATTTTTTGTATGTTTATTTATGGCGAATGAAATTGGGCCATCCCGAATCAATACTACACATATCGCATCTGTATATTTAAATTAACGGAAATATAATTTTATATTTTCAAACTTATATAAAGCAAACTTATATAGCATTGTTACGGAAATAAAATGTGTATTTCGCGTAAACCATGTGATAACAGGTCCAATCGATATAATTATTCGATAATAAATAAAACTCTAACAAAACGATTTTTTAATCATATACGTATAAATATATCGTTTTGTAATATTATTAGCGAATGAATTTATCGCATTGCGTCCATTCGCGAACTCTGCCGCTGCCGCGTTCAATCCGTAACGCGACAAATTGTCCGATCGCGTTTGCGTGTAAGCGGATTTAGTAGCCTTTTGTCTGACAGCGTTGAGGAGATTACGATAAAACAATAATATAGAAGCCAGAATGGAGCAGTGGAGAAGCGAAATTTATATATTTTTATATGATAGATATACGGGCTTGTTGATAATTCGAGGCACGATTGCATTAAAACTATATTTGCATGTGCCACTCGTTCAGCAGAGATCGCTCTCATTCGCCGGTGGGTCAATGCATTTTTGAAATGAATAGAGATCAGAGTTTCTCGCCGGACGAAAAACTGGACGGATTTTTTTTGTAGGATATTCGTCCCACGATCAGTATCATTTATTATGCAATTTTGATAACTGCAGCGTAGAATGAAACAGCCGGCGACTTCGGCGTGCGAAAGCTGCGCCAAATGAGAAATAAATCCGCGCGGAAATTGTAGTGTCGAACGAGAAATATTTTTCGTAAACTCATTTTTCGTATATTTTATTTTATGTATTCGCATAGAGCGGAGAGGAATTTATTTCTCCAAGTTTACTAGATTTTGCTATGTCTCTCGTTTTAAAATTAAAAGAGAAAATAATAAAACAACTTCACACACACGCAATTCGTGAAACATAGAGATTATTCTATTTAGAAGCGACAGAGACTTGTCTAAATATAGAGAAGTGAATAAATTGACGATAAGCTTAAGAAACGCGGCTGCAGAGAAGAGGATATATATTTTTAACACGCTCCTCAAAACACCGTCGGCATCATCCTCATATACATTCCCATGCTAAATGCTTTTATTCTGTATGATTATTTCACCATATAGTTTAATGCTATGGTAAGATAACGTTCAATATACCATATACATTTGAGAAATCATTAAAAGAGTATAGAAAGATTTGTGAAAGGAAATATCTCTTTGAAATATCATTAAATTTTCTGCGAAAATCTTCTTACTTTATAAATATATTCGTATAGCTTCCGAAATTACATCCTACCCTTTTTTTTTTTTTTTAGTGCGTACCATTAAAGCTTACAATTTATATATCTATTCTGTATTTGAATAATGATATTTCTTTTACAATACGGTCTCGATAATGAGAGCGATTGGATACGGGAAGCATACCTATTTTATCGAAGAATCTCTAATGTGTATACACAAAAGCCTCGAGAGTAACTTTAGCTGAACGTGATTACGCTGATTGTTGAGAAAAAATCCTCGACCGGAATGTGCGACGCTAGCAAGAATCTTGCACGATCCTTAGTTAGTAAATTAATAACGTGGAAATGAACATGTGAGGCTAAAACTCTCTTCTGCAGTCTATAACGAAATCAGAACATCGAAGATTGGTCTGCTGTGAGCGATTACGACGGAGGGAGAGAGAGAGAGAGAGAGAGAGAGAGAGAAAGAAACGAAGACGTCGGAGATGGGTGATAGAGAGAACAGAAAGGTGTGGCAGAGAAAAAGAGAGTGGTCCATATGCCTGGGCCAATTCAGCGCGCAGGGCGCAGGCTTCGACGATAATTACGTCATAAAAAAATAATAGCTCGACCGGTTTCGCGTTGTATCCCCGCTGGGTTCGCGAGAGATCGTTTGTATGCGGTAAAGAATAACGAACGGCTTTCCTCGCGTAGCATCGACTGATCGTCGCCAATCATTTTCTCCGCGCGAATACCATCGATCAATGTTTCACGATAACATTTCCATCACATTTCATTGAGGTACAAGATTTTTTTAAAGAGAAAGATTGAATAATATATCCAACAAAACCTATAAATGTATTATATAATAAAATATATAAAAATTTATAATAAATTTATTTAACAATATATAAAATATTTAACAAAAAGTACTGCGAATATTAGAATTTGTCAATAGAATATGTTATTAGAGAGAGAGTGCGATATTATATATTAATACTAAAAATATTAGATATAAAATAAAATTTCTCTCTCTCTCTCTCTCTCTCTCTCTCTCTGTCTCTCTCTTTGAATATAAAAGTCTTTACGTCGTGAGAGAGACATTCTGACTACTTCGACTCGATTGCTATATCTTTCGCTTGAATATTTCCAACAAGTATAAAGCACATTCCGTTTGGAGAAATTATATTTTTATAAAAAGTATCTTCTAAAAGAGGATATTATAGCCGGAGGATATTATACACAAAGCTTCTCGTCTTTACTTTTCTCGAGTCTTGCACGATCGCTTCCTCCGCTTATGCACTTCGCGATGTCAATGGCGTCGCCGGTGGCCAGCATCGAAGAAACCCACGCGTATCCCCCGTGCATACCAAAGCAATACCCAGTGCTCCTCAAACTATTGAATATTGCGAATCGGCAGACTTGTTATAAATTTCAAACAATTGAAATGTCAACGAGTCGATAAAAACTTTGTAAAGTTCTCGCTGCAATAGAAAAGATTGCAATTATCCAATCGACATTATGGGAATTATCGCGTTAAGAACTGTTTTAAATAATATAATCGCAAGGTATCGCGAACATGACAGATGTATGATCCATAAAATTAAGCATACAATTTTGGGTCCAAAGAAGCACGAACGGACGGGCGCGTGTCTTGTTTCTCTCTTTTTTTTTTTTTACTCTGATATATATTTAATTTATAAACTCTAATTGAGAAACTTGGAACTGGTGTCGCGGACTCGTACTTTACGTAGTGTTGAATCTAACCCACGTAATCCTGTTATCGAGCCAACCGGTAGGCGCGCTCGCTCGCTCGTAGAACGTGTATGTAACTAGCACCGCAGCCTTAGCCGCGCGACTCGGAGTGACAGGAAATCGCCGGTTTAAATTAGAGACAATAACGTACCGCGAAGAGCCTCGGTTACACGGTTACACGCACCCGGGTAGAGAAGAGCACCGGCGGCGGATTACGACGGCGCACAGCTGCAGCCGCAGTAATAAGCCCCCTCGCTAATTTGCTTCCCTAACGCGATACATCGCCGAGGTACCCAGCCAACAGCTCTCCGTTAATCCTGCGGGCCCCTTCGTTCGTTTTTACGCCACTGCCGTTGTCTTACGTAAACGGTGCGCCGGCCCGCGGTTTCGCCGTCCGTTCCCTGCAAACGACGTAGCCGGAACGTACGGGCTACTCTAGGGCGTGTTTTAATCCGGGAGGATGGCGTACAAGTAATATAGTGAATTTATTAATTGCGTCATATAGGAAGTCGCGTCGAGAGAGAAGCAGTGGGTAGCATGGTAAACGTCTTGGTATCATGCTAATATGTTGCATGTGTCATTAACATATTATGCTAATTTGTGCGCGATGCTGCAGTTACTTCGTCTTCGGTTGCGTTTAGTTTTCCGGTATGTCGGCTCGAGAATGGGGAAAAAAAAATAATTCTCTCATATATCATGAGAATGTAATTTAATCAAATACTGAAATTGTAAAAAAGGTGAGCTTTCTCATATCCTAGCAAAGTTACGAGCGGATTAACATATTCACGTTACTTGCGCATAAAAAAGAAAAAGGTGTACTTTATTCCGTTCGTAATATGTATATGACATACAGTTTATATAAAAATATTTGTGTCGATATTTGTATTGACAATTCATATCCTGGTGGGTATAATGAAAAACCATAGGAAATCTGCTTCTATAGTTTTCCCAAGGACATTTGCTTTATTTGTTCGAGGAGCATTTTATTGCCCACAGTGGAGTACCATGACTGTAATAAATCTCATTGTTTTAACGGGACTACAAATTGGAAATATAAATTTCAAATAATATTAGACATGTTGATTCTATAAAATAAAAATATCATGAGAAAAGTGATATTTGAAAAGTGAAATATATATGTAAAAAAAAAAAAAAAAAGGCGAAATAATTAACAAATATAAATTATATTGAATTTGAAAATCTCGTGAAACTTTTTTTCTAGATAAATAAAAAAAGAAATAAATTTAATTATATATATATACAGCAGAGAAAAAAAAGTTTTAAAATTTACGTTTGGGAACATACAATATTTCGAATTATTTTTCTTTTTTTTGGGGGGGGGGGCTTAAATTATACAGTACTTTTGATACAAGATGAAGCAATTCTCAAAAAATCGATTTATTTCAAAATATTCTGTTAAAACAATCCATCATACTGCGTTGTTATATTTATAATAAAATAAAAATATAATTGTAGTAGCGCAATAAAAAGAAACCGGTCGAGGTGTTTCACGTTAACACACATATACAGATATACGAAAGATTAGAGATACGCGCAATACGTATAGATATGCGTACATGTGGTGTCGTCAAACTGTCGCCGACATTGTTCCCGAGCAGACGGATTACGTGTCACTTGAAGAAATTTCACGTTATTTCTGGAGTACACGTAATATTCGTCTTAATGTATATGAGATCTTCTTTCAAAATTTTACATTTGTTTTATAAGTGGTATTATGTGACATCTTGCGCTTTCAATTATTTATACGTTTAATGAGCAGATTGTCTTTAAAGCTATTAATTATACTATAAATAATTATCACTTTTCTTTTTTTTTTAATTTTTTTTTTACGGCATATATGAAATTCTTATTAATAATTTTAATTTCGACAATAATTATGAAATATATATATATATATATATATAAATTTTCTAAGCTCCGGTATCAGATTAAAAATAAAGATCGTGTCGCGATTATGTGCGAGAGATTAATCCACTGTCAAATATAATAAACTGTTTTATCCTTTTTTGTCCGATCCAAATCTTTAACGTGCAATTACGGTACAGGTTTTGATTTCGAATCTGATACGGATTTTACATGATATTGCGGTTAACATGGTAACGGGAAGAAAAGATCGTCACTGGCCGTGAACCAGTGCTTTTTTGGACTTGGGGCTCTGCGGGGAAATAAACTTTCTCACCCGGGCGGCGTTTAAATTATTACGTGATCACGAGACGTGATGGGAGAAGTTTCTTCCTCGGCGAGATCGTCGTCGGCAGTTTTTATTCCGAGTTAATCCCGGCCGCATAAAGTTTACCTCTAGTTTATAGCATCGGTTGCACGCGCGTGCGCTTTGACGAGCTCGCGTGCGAAAGCACAAGAGCAACGAGAGCCTCGTTATATTATAAATTTCTAAATCGGCTTTAGGGGAGAAGGTGACTTTTGAATTCGTACACTCCGCGATCTTAATCCATATTTTTTTTTTTTTAACGAGCGACCGCAAAAATAGCGGGCGGATAATTTAAATCATTAATATGAGATCGTTGTGAAACAACTTCTTTGATAATCATTATGGGGGTTCCTCGTATCCCGTCGGCAAGATAGGATCCACAGTGGAACGTAATTGGTTCAAGAGAAAAGAATCATTTACGGTTGGACCGCTCTGCCAATTATTCATACTCGTGTCCGACCGATACGCATGATTAATGATAAAAGAGTAGGCTCGTCGGTGGACCACCTCGATTTCTCGCAGGCACCACGTTCTTACGAGCCCTTGATAGTCGAGGAGCTACCATGAAGGAAAAAAAAAACCGGATATATGTACGCGTATGGAATATATCGCGTTATCGAGAAAGTTATAATGAAAAATAACTTTCTCGAGAGGGAGCGATACAAGTAACGCAGGCAACTCGAATTTCCACACCTTCGTCGGGCGATGTTTGTTGGAAATGTATTGTTCAATCATCATACGAAATGTTCGGTAATTTTAGCATTCGAATTATGCAATTGGAAAGAGCGATAATTTTCCGTCTGCAAAGACAATTCTTTTTTTACAAGTATTTATCGAATTAAAGTCTCTAAAGTCAATACACAGAATCGATACAAAATCTATTGTACGAAAAGAATTACAGAAATCTCCGATCAAGATCTATGCGCAACGACGCTAAGAAACGCATCCGGGATAAAACGCGACGCGCTTGCAATAATGACGTCTTATATAATGTCAGTTTTTCACGTTTATATTATACGCGCTCGGAACTTGACCGTCGTATCGTAACGCGATACTTGGCGCATTCTTTATCACTCGCGGCGGTACGGAAGGAGAGAGCAGGCCGTGCGAAGAATAGCACGCTATAGAGATATACTCGCTTTGGCTGCTCGCGATAAAACTTCATGAGACTGCACGAGACTGCATAGCTGCGAGTCATGACAGCACCGACGTGGAATCCGGCGGGGCTGACCGTATGCGCCGCGACCCAGCTCACCGACTGTAATCCACCATCATTACCGACATCACAGAGAGCTCGTTAGTCTCATTTATATTCACGTTGCAACTTATATATCTCGCCAAGTAGGAGGAAGTTGAAACACACGGGACCGTCTCGTGTGGTCCGCGCCAGGCAATGTCCCCTATCTTGCCGCGATAGCTGACGAAGTATATTTTTAAAACCCGTTCGCGCGCATCTCGTCTCGTCAGCTGACAGTTTTTTAAGCGGCTAATAACCACTCGTCGACCGATAATTCAATTTATCAAAATTGATTACGCCAGTCACTCGATGAAATGTTATGAATTTCGATGACACACCGAGGGCACGCGCGCGGGCATACAAACGCGCAGACGCAGCGTGTATCGATACTGATAAGATTATCGGGATTGGATTTGGATTGGTACGTTATTTTGAAAGAATGGTAATCGGCGTGTTACGTCATTAATCATGTGCCAGGGAAAGATGTATTATCCGATAATCTGTATACGTAAATGACTTTGAATGGCGCGACTGCTCATCATCCTTCGGATGAAGGCGCGTTATTGCTACGTAGCTATGAACGGTACAGGACGCACAGCAGCCATAATTCAGCACGAGAGAGAGAGAGTAGGTAGGGACTCCCGCACGCGGAAGTTTGATTATTCCGCATTCGCTGTCATCCGTATACCGTCGTCGCATCCCCTTTGTATTCCGTCCCTCGAATTTCCCCGAGGTTTGACGCAACTGTAATTGGTCGAATGCGCGGGAAAGTCGATTATATCTCGACGAATATATCGATGCCATTCGTGATGGAATCGGCGAATTGGTAAAGCTTTATCTTCGAGCAGTGGATTATTGTCGCAAATTATCTCGGAACGCTATCTCGGAATGTGTGTAGAAAAATTACGAAACGGCATCCGAAAAATTGCGCTCCTTAAATGGATTAAATTGGCGCGCGTATGTGTATGTGTTAAGTACATCCGCGATCATATTCAAATATCACTGCTTTTTATTTTACATATACATGCTTATTTTTTTAGAAATAAAATTCCTATCTCTTTCGCATGCGTAAGCGATCGTTTCATCGAAGAGAACATGACAATAAAATACGACTTGCATTTTCCTGGCATCGTTCGTTATTGTCGCAAGCTGCGAGGCTGCACCGCGTCCCCTGAGAGGGAGCGCGAAATTACTATCCAACTTTGGTCGAGAGCGCGGGACTACCCTTTTATCGTCTCTCTCTCTCTCGGTGCTTCGGACCTCGCGAAGTCTCGTTTATTACATACCCACCCTCATTGGAGCGACTGCTATCCCGCAGGGGTGCGCGGACCCCATCGCATGACTCATCTCGCGTAAGTTCTATTACCGGAGGCGGCCGTAAAGATGCTCCCTAACGACAGCGTGTCGCGATGCATCTCGGATCCCGATACGCAATGAAACGGAATTACGGAGCGTCCGGTGGTGTGGGTCTCGGCTTTTCCGTCCCCTTCCAACATTTTTCGCGCGTCAGCTTTTAGTCTTCGTACGCGCCGGTCGCGAAGCTCGTAACGTCTCGTGCAAAAGACAAAGGAGAAATTCGTTATCGGTGCGTTTAGGATGAAACGGGAGACTGCAGCGCGACGGTTAACTGCGACCAGTCAGGCAACACGATTCCGGTGTACGGTTTCCGGTTTATATACCTCGCGGTTACCGAGCCGCTCGTGCCCGCAAGCCCCCCCCCCCTCCCCCCCTCCGGCCTCTCTTCCTTCTTGTTCTATCCTATGCGAGCCTATTTTGCTGTCCAGCTTTGTTGTGTGAAATGACAAAGGCATTTTGTTCGACGAGCGTGTTGTATGCTCTCTCCTCCTCTCGCGCCAACTTTATTATAATGTTCCGTACGTATGCGCCACCGTCTGACACCCTCACTGTGACTATCCGCCATTTTTGAACGACGACAGATGCGTTTTCTGCTCGAGCAGCAAACAACGAAAATGCGAACCCCACAGACTCCATTGTTCGGATACGTGTTTACGAAGTTAATATCACTGTTTCCGCTGTTAGAGCAAAATTGGCTTTTCATTGTGCAAAAGCTCCCCTGATAACGCACGTCGTAATGTCGATTACGTTTCAAAATGCGATACGCTGTAAAAATAAAATGGGAGCGTGTGCTATTGATGGCAGCCATTTAATATTAATTATTTAGCTCGTTAACTGTAATTAAATTCTCTTTTTCTATTTGTGTTATCGTTGAAAATATAATTCGCCGAGAAAATAATCTATACGGGGGTGCTTTTTACGACACGAATTTAACGTATCCGTTCGATACATGAAAGATAGTTTTGGCTAATTTCTCACGAATATCCGATACAATCTACAATATTTCCGATAGTTTTGGCTACGTACCAGTGAGAAGGTCGGAAACGTGGTTAATTAATAATTACCTTTGACATGCCAGGATTTCACGATGAGACGCCGTTCTCAATTCTCCGACGAAAATTACGATCAACTTCTAACATACAAACTCGATCGTTCGCGATGACTTTAACGGGATGCTGTCGAAGCAGAACTTAATTGATGCATGATATAAAATTAAATTAAGTTTGACGTGTTCGATTTTAAAAAGTCTGCTGATAGCGAATTGTTTGTTCGCGTATAATAATAATAATTTATGCAAAAATGGGGCGTAATTGATAAATGCAAGTAATTGATAAATTTAGAACTGCAACTTGCACCGCGAAAGTAATAAAATATTTATCATCGTTTAGTCTGTAGCTATTCCGTCTTTTTTTCTATACTCCATCTTATATTACCATGTGTGGCTCATTTGCCAGACGCGACGAGCATTTCTACGAAGGGTTATCTTATCGTGACCACGCGTATCGAGTCACTCGCATCTATTGACTTGGCGCGGTCTTGGCCCGTTACCGGAGACGTTCTCCATATTTATCACGGCGAGTGATAACGGAGGCGCCATATCGATAGCGAGGATCACGATTATCGGAGGTATTTAAGCTTTTTATATAGATCTGTTCGTATAATATTTTTATCGGACGCGTGTATTAAATGTATATTCTTCATACTATGCTTTGCTTCTAAATAAATTATTAAACGTGAAAATTTAAAATTACGTTACACAATAAAAATATTAAAGAACACGATGGAACTTACAGATATGACATGATATTTGAAATATTTCTACAACGATTAAATCTATTTTATTTCGATGAAGTCTGCTTTTGCCGCACGCGCCTACGGAATTGCTAAGATCTTTTGCTTCCCCCTTGCATAATAAATATTTTGCATGCCAACGCCATGCGTGGGCCATTCGAACTTTAGATTTTAATCTGGCTTTGTTTCACACCGACAAGGTCGCCGCTCGTAGCGCGACCTCGATTCACAACAGACTCGTGAGTTTTATTTTTACATCGAACGTGCCTCGTCACCTTCACCTTCGTGGGCGGAGGGAGGGGGAGGGGAAACTCCCTAGGTAGGTTCAAGATCCCATGATAAACTTGTAATAAACTTTATTCGCTCTCGGGTTTCTTATGCCGTGGGGCAATTTCGCTTTAACTTCCAACAACAGCAAACCTAGGCAAACATGCGCGCATCTTGGGCAGGCGTCCTCGATTTATTCATCGATGTCACGAATCGAATTGACGCTGGTACTCGAAATGCCGGATTATCGGATTCATCGCGATACCCGAACGGGCACGAGTTCTCGCGTAAGTTATTATAACCGTGTTATTCGAGCCAGCGGCATTACAACTTCCCGAGGAAGAGCGAATCGCGTACGGAGTAATAAGAAGCATCGATGCTGAAACGATGCTAATTATTTGAGCGGGAAGCGCGGTCTTCTGCGTGTAACGGTATCTCCCGATATGAGGGTCGTATAACTCTCGTCATTACTCCGTAATTACCGTCAGTTAACTAATATTATAATTCGGCCGATATTAAAATAGAACTGGTACAGCCAATAACACTGTATTATATTATTGGTATATCCGCTGACCCATATTGGGCGATCAAATTTGCGGCACGTTTCCCATGACTCGATCGCTTCGTCGAGTTATCTCCGGGTATCGCGGACGTGTCTGAATCGATTTAATGTGAAAATCGATTTAAAACGGATCTACGCTATCTGAGAGAACGAAGGAATGTTTATTCGGTCATGTCTTTACAAATCCGAGTCTATAAAATACAATGCTAAGTCGCTTTTATATCCGCCGCGACGAAAGAAGGCAGTATAACTGCCGTTTCGGAAGAAGAAAGTTATCTCGTTTTCGCTGCAAATTGGTGACCGGGTGGTGAAGGTGCAAGAGGTGGTGCTTTCGTTCTGAAGATACAAAATAAGCCGGGCGAGTGTGCGTTGCCGGCGGACACCGTCGAGTTACCGCGAATACACTAATCTTAATTCCGTGTAAAGGAGCGGAGGGGAGGATGAGGAGAGGGATTATACGGGTCTCCGAATTTTCAGAGCCTTCAGGCCTTATACCTTCTAGTACCCTCGTGCTTTTAAACCTGCTTATTATCAACTTTTGGACACGTCGCCCGAAGTGCGACCTCCGCAATTTCTGCACGACATAATGTACGGCCACGAAATTTTCCCCGCTGATTACACATGAATCCGGTGTGAGATGAGTATAATCTTTAAATACACAGCACGCGGATACCGGCCCTCTCCTATCTCGGGAAATCTTTTTGCCAATATTCTGCTTTTTACCGCCGTATATACTTTTTACACGATACCTAACTCTTCTCGTATTAAAAAATTTTTTATTAACATGTATGTTGCTTAAAAAACTTTTAGAGAAAGAAACATATATATGTATAATTTTATTAAAATTATATATATATATATATATTGCAATTAAAAAATAATTCGTTATACTTTGAACAATGTATGTTTAAAATCTGCTTAAAATGAATTAAATTAAAGGAACTAATTAAATATGATTTAATTATATAGGAATGTAGCATTTTTATACGTAGTATGCAAAATGCAATATCGCGAAAGGAATTTTTTTAAGATTTGTAGATCAAATTTTTATTAATCAAATTATTACAGTACATTTGTGTTCCTTTCATCTACACAATTGTCATGGAAAATT
The DNA here is from genome assembly GCF_030449975.1 of Polyergus mexicanus. Classification (NCBI taxonomy): domain Eukaryota; kingdom Metazoa; phylum Arthropoda; class Insecta; order Hymenoptera; family Formicidae; genus Polyergus; species Polyergus mexicanus. The sequence goes on along the minus strand of NW_027223327.1, from coordinate 4,144,363 downwards.
CACGTATTTGCGGTATATCCACTGGTGTATTTACAGGAGGAAATGCATACTGGTTGAATGGTAATTAATATGAACATGCGACCGCAACATAGCGTTAGTTCAATAGACTAAACCGAGAGGAGCAAATCTATCGTGACAGTATATCTATCTTCGTGTAGGAGTTATGGTATACGATTCTGTCTTTCTATCGCGGTTCATTATCCGTATTATTTGTTCGATCTAATATTGAAATGAAAACGCGACATGCCACTTGATTCTGCATTTCATTAATACGAGCATTGGAAAATTAGCACGATTTAGATTTTTAAACGAATGCGTATTATGTTTAATTTATTCTATTTAGGCATTAGATGTTAGAATATTTTTTTTTTTTTTTATCATCGACGATTTAATTATTTTACGTCCAATTTTCGAACATTTGAGTCCCTCTCTGTGATTCAATATCGGCGAAATCAATCGCGAATAGAACAGTTTCTCCGGGATTCTAAATGGTCCGGCACATCTTGATCGTCAAAGATCATCAAAGTCGTCAGACTCTGGCGTTCAACTCTCGACTCGTAACTTCAAGTTTGCGGGCTGCTGGACGGGGGACTTGCTTTCACACGTAATGACCAAGTCCGAGCGTGGCCGTTTGCTCTATAGCCCTCTAGGTACATACTCGAGAGCTGTTGTAGGCACTTGGTCGAAGTCTCCGCAAATATGATTTCATGGTCTAAAGTCCCTCCGCAAGCGACCAGCTTCATCAAGAAATTAAGGTGGGTAGTTTCTCTTGTTAGTTGCCAACTGACGCGGCAAACTGAGAGATATGGAAGGGCACATGGTGCGAATCTGCGACATTGCGATCAGTTTATCGCAACACAATTATTCCATGAACGTTTCCGTCATATAGGACACATGTGTTGCTTTAAATTACGTATATGTTACATACATTTCATTTGAGCTTTTAGACGAGATGAATTAGAGCAAAAAAAAGTTGTTCATTTATGATTCGCATAAAATTCGCAAAAAAGGATAGCGGCCGGGGTGACGTTAAAAAAATAAATAAATAAAAACTTTTAGAGAGAGAGAGAGAGAGCCTCGAGCCAAAAACCTCGTATATTCACGCTGCAATCTCTGGTGTATATTAAAAAAGCTCTCGCAGCATGTCAGGGAAGAATTGTTAGCTGGCCAGACGCCGATTTAATGTCTGCTTGAACTACTACGGCCTCATTAAGGCTCACATTTACCGTACTCTCTGTCTCGAGGATAAGAAAACGGAAGAGGGAGACAACGAGATCGCTTCTTGTAAAAGCACCATTGCGTACTCTTGCTCGTTTCTGAGAGCAGGAAACAGAGATAGTAATCACCCCAACGTTGTTTTCTGTGATATTCTTCCTTAACGACGAAAAACACTAAGCGTAAAGATTCACTTCAGCCTCCGTGGATCCGTTATATAATGTTAATTTATATTTATCAGATTCTCATTGTTTCTAACAGGCTTCCGATTCAATTATTTCATAAGAATATAAAAAATAATTTGTGCAAATATAACGCTACGTATTACGCTTATATAATGCGAGATTCGCGCTAATCGTCAGTTAAATAGCGTTTTTCTATCTCGGAATAAATGATATTTCTCGTTCGGAATCCTCATTTACTTAATTAGCCACTCGCGCACTTGTTTGATTTTCCATTCTATTGTATTCGGCGATACGCAGCCATGCTATTAATAATTTCGTGCTAAACGAGCAGAATATTACCGGCAACTGTGGGCTTTTGACCTATATATTTAAATGCATATATTAATTGAGGCGGCTAGTCTTGCAACAGGCGTATTATTTACATAATGTTAATTTTGCATGCGATATCGGTTTCGCATATTATAACAGTATTCTCGCCGATACATTTCAAATCATTATTACTCGTATATCGGTGCGCTGCTGCTCCCTTCGTGTATAAAACTACCATACGTCCGTATTCGCGGGTTGGAATAGAATTTTCACGCTGATGCTTCCTCGTTGCTAATTCCTTATCTGGAATGACGCTACTGCGTTTACGTGGCGGAGATATTTAGTAACGTCGCGGCGAACGGAGCCGCGTTGCTTGTTGTGACGAATGAGCCGTATTACGCGCTAGACGTAGGATTTGCATTGCAAAAGCTACGCGTATTCGTGCGAGGCACGATCAGTGACTGTCTCGAAGCGCCATAAGTCGTCGGGCGTTTCTGTGTTTTCGCGTGATGTTTCTCGCCGTCTCTCTACGTGCCGGTAAATAATTGCGGAGCGACTGGACGGGGGCTTACAATGGGGCCGTAACAGCTGCCACGTCGCTTTCTTTCCTCCCTCTCCACGCTCGTCTGCTTTCCCTCCGTCGCACAGTTTCATCTTTTTATGGCTTTTAATCCGGTTATTAATACTTAAAAAATTCTTTGCAATTCGAATTAAAATCCATAAATAAACTGATTTTAAGCAACTCTTTGTCCTCATTCTAACATTATTACTATAGTCTCTAATATATATAATAATTATATATTTTTGGTGAATTTCATACAGATTGCAAACATATAATTTGCTAATTATAATCATGTACTACTTCAATTATTTAAAGAATTAAACGAAAGATAATCATATCGAATATCAATCTTGACATAAAACAGCAGAGAATTAAAAGAGATATAAAGGCATTATTTATTATAAATTAATTTTTCGCTATCTCTGTCTAGTTGTTTTTACTACTACGGAGTATGTGTGTATTGTCAAACAAAGCTCATTCCATAATAGACAGACTTTCATTCCTGCCAGTTGCTTGTTTCATCTCGGCAGAAATTCAAGGAAGCTCGGGTTATCTCAAATTGTGAAAGCTACATGCGCTATTTTGCCAGAGTTTAAAGAAAGAACATAACAGTTGTTTGAAATATTTTTCTTGAGATTGATATAAAAAACGAGGAAAAACGCGTTGATCGATTTTTTGTTTTAAATATTATATGAAGATTACAGAGTGTAAAAGAAAGAGAATCTCAAATAATTGTTCAATGAAAATAAGCGGATGTTTTTTATCTTTCTGAAATGCAATTCTCGTTTTTTTTTTTTTCCCAAGAATATTTAAGGGCAAGAATATAATGTTATATTATGCCAATAGTCCATCATTCAGTATAGTCGTCAAATGTCGTTACGGTTGATTAGATTACCAGTAATCCTGCGTTTATCGATCCAAGAAATTATCGAATCACCGCAGGTGCAAACATCTCGACTTACGGTAATTAATCATGCGATGTCTGATCTAATTATGGAGTATCTGCATCGTCGATGACACGAGATTCTATTGCCTTTGATATCCAATGGTACTAACTTCGTCATCTATCTCTGTTTCTTCTCTTTCGCTGGCTATATTCTCGTTACAATACAAGACTACGTAAAATTATATTCCGAAATTGTTTATATAAAAATTTGCAATCTTAATATTTTTATTATTACACTAATATAATTGTTACGTTGGTATAATACAATATATAGTAGCGAATATATCTATTTAATTCTATAATAAACGGTGTTTTTTAAATATCTGCAAAATTTTTTAAAATAATTTTACGAGAGAAATTAAATAACTATAGCTAGTATTTTATTAATTCAGGTTCAAGAGAAAATACGGAAAGAAAAAGATTAAAATTAAGCATAGTAATATATTTCTGTTCTGCGTATAATATGTGTTTATTTAACTTTCCTATCTTTAATATGGCCCTAGGATACATGTATTTAAACGAAGCTACCGCATACACACAATTGCAAATAATATATAGTGATCTATAATAAAAACGCTTATAAGCGTTATGACATCTTTGTTAGAATCCTCGTTATTATGGCGATATATAATTTTTCAGGGCGCACAAAACGACGACTAATTATCGCGCCAATTACCCGACCGATTTCTGATTCCGCGTGCGTTCGGCGCCGTGAAAGACACAGAATCGTTATGCTTTGACAGTGGTGTTAATTAAACAAGAGAGGGTCACGTGAATTCGCGCACAACGAGCGAATTCGCCGCGAATTCCCATGGAATTCTCACCGCTGGTGGCGTCGATCGGTCGGTCGGCATTAACAATGCTGGGGGGTTGCCCCCTACGTACATACATTGGTTTGCTGCAAACTCTATGTTTGGTATATGGATGCGGGGTCCGCAACGGCTGAATAGGCGACGGGGCAGATTGATAGTCGCTTGTTTGCCAGTAATGCATCGTGTTACTCAAAATTTACACGGAACGCGATCAGAGCGGTTTAACCATACATTGTCTCGGTTAGTCGGGACCAACGACGTGTGAATTTTCCGTGTCGTGACAATGATCGCAGCTATGATTTCAAGGAAACTCTTCGCCCTTTCCCTTAGCGTGCGCGAGTTTGCAAAACACAAAGAGAGTGAAACCGCGACGAATCCTTACGTCGCTCGGTTACGCTTCGGTCGATCATCGCGATTCGTTCGATATGCAACAACGTGAAACAGTTCTGTTGCTGCTGCTGCTGCTGTAACACGAAACCGCGCATCCGAGCATCAGCAGCGGGGCGCGCGAGTCCGACTTAAAGAGGAAACGTAAATCGCCATTACGCGGTCGGCATGCGATCCGTTCTGCATCCGCGACGGCGTCAGGTACCGAGAGAGTCCGGGCTTATACGCGTATACGCGCCCATTATACGCGAACGTATCTAACCGTGCCTGCGCCTGAGCAAAGTGGATATTCCGTGGTTTATGCGAGCAGGTGGAACGTGCGCTTTCGCCCGCGCGGCCGCCGTACCACCTCTTCGACTCTCTCCTCTCGGTATCTATTCGGTAGGTAGATAGCTGGCTAGCCGAGTACGACACGGAGTGACCCGGGGAGTCGTGTATTACGTATGTGCTGTCAGTGAATGCGGTATTCTGTGGTATCCTTCTTCGTGCTCAACCCCCGTGTAATGCGCGCGTGCACGTTCGGCGACGGGGGATTGGGAGGGGCAGGTGAGGAAGGGGAGGCCACCGATATATAATAGAGTCCGACGCGAACGGATCTCCAGGGGTTCTCTGACCTTCCCCTTGGCGGGGCCACGTGACGCTCTCTCTCTCTCTCGGCAACCGTGTTATTCGGTTTAGACCGTACACTAGCCTGGCTGAGCTGCATCGTTTTCTTCTCGTACTCTCGACCTCGGTGTCTGAGAGGATTACGACGCTGCGCACGATTTTGTTGAACAAAACCGGTTGTTTCCTTCTTCATCGTAGGTGAACACTTGGCGTGTTCGTTAACGTTGTGCAAAAAGGTGCGGCAACGACGAGCGGCGATTCGTCCTCTCCGCCTCTCCCGTGCATCGCAATTACAATCCGACCATCACCGCACATTTACATCGCGGCAACTTTGTATCCAAACACAAATTATTCATTGTCGTTGCAGCAGGAAGCGACTCTCGGGCGAAATTCGAAATTACATGTTAAATGAGGAAGAAGCATCCCGACAGATAATATGCAAATATGTTTCCTCTGCATGAATATGTGAACAATTTATTGCCGACGATTTTCATCGGACTATACGCGACCATATCGATCCTACCGTTGTCGCGACCATTATATGGGATCTCGCGTATCGGCTCGCGGACGACATCGTTTATTAATACAATAAATTGAATAATTATATTCTCTCCCCCCGGCTATCTAATTGTCGCTCGCCTTTTGAATCTTACTCGTTTAATAAACCAATACGAGAGACCAGGTGTCGAACAACAACTTTTTGCACTAGATTCAATCGGAATGCCGGCCATTGTTTCCGATATTCACCATCTACCGTCTCGACTCGCGCGTCTAAATCAAACTGCACGATTGTACGACGTGGTGGCCTTCGCTATACAGAGCCCTTCGACGGGAGAGACTCGCGCTTAATCAAGTCGCGTGTAATGCGCGCGGACTCTCGAGCGAACACGAGTGGTGTCGCGCTTTAACTAGGCATGAACCTTGGGCTTACCCTTGAGATTGTAATTCTATCTCGTCACGGATCGGTTGCCCCATATGTCACCTTAGCCCTCTCGTGTCACCATTGTGTGCCTACTTCCACCACCTTGCCCTCCATCCAACATACGAGATCTTAACAATGCGAATCACGGTTCGGTATATTTGTGCAAAAGGAAAACCATTCGATTGATTACATGTCCGGAGATTGAAAGAAACGGACAATGATCGCGGTAAAACGTTTTATACACGCAGCGAGAACTAGTAATTGCGAAACGAAAACATACCTTTTCATTATATTATTAAACAATTCCACCTTCGTTGAGAATAGTCGCGCGAGTGTCATATTTATTATCCCGAGCAATGAGAGGTGCGTTTTCCGAAGCATCCTTTTAATATCGCGCTCGCAATTGCGCGAACAAAGGCGCTTTACAGGTCCGCGTGGAATGGCACAGGTCGGATCGCTCTTCACAGTTCCTTGTAACGCGGCTCTCACGCTGGATGTGTGTGTACGAGTGCGCGCGTGTAGACGATATACAGTCTGCCTATACACCGCTGTCTGTTGTTGCCGGTAATTCTGACGATATCGTGCCGTACCTTTGTATTCGCGATGCAGTATTACGAGGGTTAGACTAATACGGCATTCCAACGATATATCTCCCGGCCGCGAAAGGATAGAATTCAAATAGAAATCCCGGAACTTGTAATCACATCGACGCCTATTTCAGTAGAGTGAGCGATGCGTACGATATATTGGAGATCGATATATAGTCCCCGTATGTATACCGTTGCGTGTATTATGTTCTTTATCTGACGGCTCCCTTTACAATCTTTCCACGAGTTCGCGAACGCGGAAATCACGAGCCTTGAGAGACACCGAGAACTTGTAAATAGATTCAAACCGAGTTTATTACGACTCATTTTATGCGATTAAAAGCATTGAAAAAAATATTCAAAGCAAGCATCATGAAAAATGGGAATAAAGAGCGTTGGTGTAAAAAAAAAAAAAATGCTTTTTTTTATCACGCGTGGCGTGAAGGTTCTGCGAATTTGTCAAATCATACCATCTTCTCTTTGTGATCCTGTTCGCTCCGTCGATCGGCATAGCTTCACTCTCCGATTCATGCGGGATCAGGCCGTCACGCTCGACGGAGCGAAGAAATACACTCGCCCCATTGATTTATTTATATCGTCGAGCGCGCGACACTGACGCGCGCGATCGATTCATTCGGAGAATTTTAATTGCTTAGATAAAACTGCCGTAAAGTCGCGCGCATAGAGAAAGAGAGAGGCAGTGAAAAGACAAAATGTTGATACACGCTGGTAGCGCGCGCGCTTTTATTCGCCGCTCGCATTCGTCTTCCGGGCTTGTTTCGCGAGTTACAGCAACAGCGGCGGCTGCTGCACTCGCTTCGCCATATTCTGAAATCATAAAACCTTATTACACGACGGATTCCCGCGCGCCTCCCTTTGTCGCGCGAGCACGAGCGCTTGGGTTAACGAGCTCTATGAGGGTTAATGCGACTCGGCGGACGACGTTTCGGGAAGAAGGGCCGTTTCGCACCCGAGCGTGCGCAGTTTTCTCCCCCGGCGCTCGCGAGACAGCGAGACACGCGACAAGCGCACATGGTACAATAGCGAAATTAATGATGCCCGCGCGCAATCGGGCGTGATTAATCACGGAATTATAATGGCCGCGATAATTAATATTGCGAATCTCATACGTGATAATCGATCGTGTCGAGTTACGAAATCGCGACTGGAATGAATAACGCGCGCTGACATGGCAATCGGATTTATTTTACACGAATTCAAATATTATACGCGATCGTCCCACATTATGGCAACGCCAATTAAACCGATTTCCCGGAGTTATGACAGAAATAACTAGAGGTTCAATTACACCGCCTTCTTCTTGTAACGATTCTTCAATCATTGAAACAGTTGTAAGAGACAACCGACGAGAGAAAGGAATTTACAATTAATTGATTGTTTCGGTAAAGCAAGCTGATCACTTTTTCTTATTATTGGAGTATTATTTTATTTTACTCAATTTTTTTTACGGAAATTGTAGAAAAAACTTTTAACACAGTAATTGATTAAATTGATTAATTCAAATAATCAATACAATACGGAGCATCAATTATTAAGATATTATCTAACACATATTGCACATACACACTATAATAATTTTATACAAAATAGATGGAGAAATAAACACATTTTAGACAATATAAACACACTACTTATATCGTTATTAATCAACGGGAATAGTTATTACATTTTTATTTGTACATCGATTTTTGAATAATTTTATAATTAAATTATAATAAGTTTAGTGCGTATCATGATTTCTCTATGCGTTTCTAACGTATAGAAGGAAAAAGAATGCTGTAAATAGCCTAAAATTTTTGCGCTTTCAATTTGCGCGACGTTAATAAGATCACGATGTTCTCGATGAGTATAGGTATTTAAATATTTCTCTGACCGCTCGCGCATACATTAATTATGTAACGCGTATAACCATTACCTAGCCGCTAAGAGCTTCGAGGATCGAGATAATCGCTTGGCCTTAATCGTATGACCGATCGATCACCGTCGATTGACCGGCGGTAAGAAGAAGAAATTGCTGGAGAAGAAAAGGCAAAGGCGGGAGGGGAAAAGATGGCAACGAACTTTAGCCTGGTAGGGTCGTAGGAGCTTGCTTTTCAAGCAAATCAGCCGATGCTGGTAACTTTACGTTTTTCGCAAATAATATATGGTTGAAGTATACGCGGGCTACACCGATCGAATAATCTGAAGGCAGCAAATATTTTGCACAATAATCTGAATTTATAGTAGATATTGTGGCAAGGACTCGTTATTATTTGGACCGTTTATTTTGAAAGTGGTGTAAGTTCTTTTTTTAAAAAAATGAGATATGACGTAATTTATGCTTAATTTAGTGTAAACTTTTTGTTTATAACTAGTTAGTATTTAATATCTTAAAAAATACCAATGCTTTGTTCAATTTAAAATTGGCCGGTAAAAGAAATTGCGTAACCATTGATTATGAAAGTGGTGTAAGTCCAATTTCCATTACGATGCCAGGCCTATTACATACGAAAAATATAAGGATACGCAGCAGCTATTACCTTATATACCTCCTGTGCATCATGAATATTTTAAAACACTGCCACACGAAGAGCATAAATAATTAATAATACCAATATCTTGTGTTAAGTTTAACAATATATAAATATAATTAACGTTCAAAATAAAAAAATACTAATTCTATTTTATTTCTTGTTATTATTTATAAACAAAATTGGATTAATATGAAATATATTTTAAGTGATATTTGTTATTTCAAAATTGAAATTAAATGATATTTACAATTGACTAATTATGAAAGTGGTGTAAGTCCATTTGCAGCCTGGAAATATATATTATTTTAGTTAAATTCGCCTAAAAGAAATTTATATAATCAAATTACATATTGATAAATTAGTACAAACATTCCCAGACTTCACATAATTAACCTATATTTTTTAATTGTCAGATCTGCTAACATTTAATTTTCTCGGAAACAAAAGAAAATGGACTTGCACCACTTTCAAAATAAACGGTCCATTTGTAGAATGATAGTAGTTATCGAAATATACGCGATATATTTTTCGTGCAGTCAGAACGGTAAAATCTGAAAATCGGCAATATATATATGAATGCGGTTTCTTATATTATTTATAATATACAATTTATAATAATTATTTACATAATAATACAATTCGTTTATGTTATTTTAAATAATAGAATTTTACTGAAATTTATAACATACATATATTTTTCATCATTCGCTCTAACTTTTATTCTTTTATTAATATTAGTCATAATTTCTCAAAAGATAATGTACAGTTGTAATATGTATGTGTAAATGTTTGCGGAATCTCGAGATAGCACGTCCAGTGCGTGGTGCGGGGCATAGAGAACTGGATCTCGCAGCCGATTTCGCACGTTATCAACAGAATCTAATCACACTTGTCTCCAGTCGCGTGTGGCATTATTGTCATGCGCGTTCCGAGCGCCTTTACACGCCATTTACAGCGAAGTGCGGTCTGGCCGACCGGCGGGGCCCGGCCCGGCTGGCCAATGCGATGAAACGATGCGTACGCGACGACGACGCAACGCGTATGCTCGACCGTACTATGTCGATTTCCCTTGACATTGCGCGCGTCCAACTATAGTTGGCCGTGTGCTTTTCGCTCGTGTCCGCTCGCTGCCGGCTGTTTCATTCACGTGCGCATGCGACACACTACTACGCGTTACGCTACACGCCGGCGATCTTAGGTATTCGGTTCGTTGCCCGATTCATCATGCTGAATGCGGGACTGGCTATCCTATTTATATTCGGCGCCTGCTGGTACGCCATTCATTCGCGCTAGTTTAGTACTCCTCCAGCGGGACGATGTTCTCGGCTTTGCTTTTCATAGCTGGTTCTCAATTTTGAAAAGGGAAAAAAAATGAATTAAATGAAAGGAATCTTATAAAAGATAAATAACTCTTGTGCATTTTTTAGATTTAATTTCAAGAAGATAAGAAATATTGACTCTTACAAAGTATATGGATTACTAATAGATTAGATAATATATAGAGAATATTCTTGTAAGAGAGCGTCTTCGTTACTAAGCGTTTTCCTACGGTAATTTTACCAATTTCACTGGAAGTTTAGGATAGAGGCACGTGAGAGGAAAAGCGATTTGCGGCGGGATCATCTTTCCTTCAATCGCGGTCATTGAAAAACGACTTACACAGAAGGAAATAATTGCGCGTTACACCGTTATAGGTAGTATCATTTACCTCGCATAAAATGACGCCTCCTACATTACCAGAGAGTCAAACCATTCCTATTTCTCTCATCTAAAAGTTTCTCAAGAGTCGAAGCCGACCGTAAACTTCTGCCTTAGAAAGGGTACGTAATCGTGGAACGAAAGAACAAGAATAATCGTGCCTTTCGATCGCGGTGAGCACATGATTATTTCTTCGCCGAGTGTGAATATCTTAACATTTGCCTCTTCACTCAATCGAGAAATATTGTTTTTTTTTTTTTTTTTTTTTTTTACGCATACAACTCTGATTTATAAACGAATCAAATGACCTAGAAAATATTGTCATATTATCGCTGATATTAATGGCGCGCGCAATGTCGATCAATTTATTCAATCGTTATCTAAAGGAGTACGAAGGAACCTAATATATGTATGTGTCACTGACAGAAGCAGACACGTTTCTATCCGATATACCTATATCTTTATTTTCAACGGAGCAAATCATCCTATATAGATTGCGTACGTCATGGGCAATCGACATTTATAGTGTAAATAAATAGATAGAAGAGGATGAAACGCGAAACCTGTGCTGTCACGAGGACTGTCAGACGCAGCTTGGCTTTGGCCGTCAGGCGCAGTCGGTACGATTTTGCCGGTTACATTGAGAGAGAAACAAACTTGTTATGTCAGTATTAGTCTGCAAAAAACAAAACAATCGCTCATCCCGAAGATGAGTTTTCTATATTTCCACGGAAGAGATAGGATGAAGGGTGACATAATTTGATGATGCAATATGATCTATGTCGGAACTTTTTTTCCTCTTTTTTTTTTTTCCTCTGACAGTAGCAAGATTGTACGAGAAACAATTAGAAGGAGACGATGAAAAGAGATACGTCTTAGTATTCTTGTGAAAAATAATAAAGAGAAATAAATAAATTTACTAAATTTAATAATTTTATTGTGTAATAAATAAATTTAACAAATTTAATAAGTTTATTATACGAATGTTAATCTGGATCGTTTGACTCGCGTGGTCATTTCTTCTCGCGGGCTGATTGTACGTCAATTTTTAGTCGGTCGAATTATGCGCGAACGAATGATCGTCGGTTATTGCCGTTAATAAATTGACCTACTGACTTTTAACAGGATACGCCGGCGCTCCCACTAGATGAAAATTGACGTCATCGCTGATGATTTTCACTACGTGACGGTCGTTTAAAGCATATGTGATGTAACGTAATCGCATGCGAAACGTATACGTGCACCACTTATTCGTCTCGTGTATCTCCGCCTTTTATTGCGATTTGTGCGTGGCGCGATTATCCTTTCAATGTTCCTGCATTAACCTTCTAGTACTCGTGGACAATCGATTAGCAAAGTTTTTAACGAAATATTTTCTTGCATAATATAATGCGAAAGCCATGCAAATGTTACGGACGTTTAACCGCAAACCACGAGCGTCACCTTCGATCCGTCGTAGAACAAGGAACCGCGCGAAATCAATTTCGCACGCGCAACGTAATAAGCTTTAATCTCAATCTCTCTCGAGAAAGGGAGACTCTAATATGGTCGTGAGCGGTAGGCCGGTCGTAATCGCGAGTCGGTCATTAATCTGACAGGTATTGCTCCGTCTGTAGACCGTATCAGAATTCTCAATATCGATAGTTCTCTCTTCCACCTTGCGTCGATCAATTTTCCAATCACGATTTGCGCGATCGTTGTTTCGTTCTCGTCGCAATGAACAAGAGAGAAGTGGGAAAGAGATCGGTAAATGCAATGTTGAACGAGAGGGATTTTGCGGGGCTCGAAATGAGATTGATTTAATGGAGGATGAGAGATGATAAAGTAATCATCATTTTTTGTTTTAATTCCATCTCTCTTTAATTTCTTCTTACCTCTCTGTTTCTCTCTCGCTCCATTGCGTCTTGTTTCTGTATGTATTATGAGATAAACCATTTTGCTAAATCTTTCCCGATACCCGTGACTTCCCGTAGTGAAAGATTGGCGAAATCTTGTCTTCTAATATGTACAAAAAGCATGTCGGGTTAGAGGAGAGTTTACCGCGTTGTGCGTGCTCGTTTAACTTGAGTTATCGCTAAGCCGTGTTTAACCGTCACGGGCGTTGCATCATCTTTATCGTCATATTCCGGCAGATTAATACGAGGTGTGACGGCTCATGGACAATTATGCTTACTTTGCGCATTAATTTAAACTTGCGTTATCTTTTCTAAGCGGATTATCAAGCTGAGCTTTATCGGAAATATTTTCTAACAGCATATTAAGCACATATATCGTCATTTAATACTTTCTTCTCATCTAACGCAAGATAAGCGTTTTATAAAGCTATTAAATATATTCTTATTTCGCAGCTAAACGATTAATGACACCGTCGCGAGAAAGTTTACGCGACATAAATTTTTACTAATGCTACATAAAACTTTAAAATAGTTTACGCTTCTTTATGCCAAACGCTCAACGAAATTAGCCTTTTATAGAAAAAAAATTATATTAATATTATAGCTATGCTTTTTGCTTTAAGCTCGCTCTCTCTCTCTCTCTATCTTGGAGATTCTTTTTCCATCAATCTTCTCTTTTATTAGCGTAACAAGATAAATATAACATATTATGTCTTGTCCTCACCTCGTACGTCTTGCTTGACTTACCGGAAACTTCCCGCGAACGACGAATAAGATTCTACTTTGACCGATGTTACGCAATCGACAGACCGGAAAGCGTAATGAGGCATTCGTGATGGTGCTTACGTGTGTAGCATACGTTGATGCGATCATCCGTTCGTTTGGCGCCATGTGTGTAATAATCGATGTGTCTTTCTCTTCTGTTACAGGTGAGACTAACAAAAGGTTCATTGATATTAATCGATCATTATATATCGTGCTGTCGTAATGGACGAACAATGCGCAGGTAATTTTGCAATCAGTATCTTACATAATTTATTTTGCGATACCAGAATATTACGAGCTATATAACATTGTTGTAATAAACAAAATATGAATAATGAATAATAAATAAAATATAAATAAAGCTTGTAAAAATAATAGTGAGATTTTCATGATAGTGAATTACCGCTTCGATAATTTTATATATCGAGGATTTGTAATCCAGACTACCAAAATGTTATTAATTACAATATTAAACTCTCGAAACTTTTACAAACGTCGATTGTAACGCACCCTTACAGAGGGGGGTCGAGGAAGGAAGGGTAAGGGGGGGCATCATTATTGGCGTGCGACTTTGACGCGTTCCGTCAAGGCAAAGCGGACTCGTGTAATTTCAAAGTTAAGCGTATTCTGCGATCGTAGGCCACGGCATACTCTCGTTAACGGCGAAATATGTTAATGCGCTCTAATCTACATTTTATGCGAGAGGGCGATTTGTGATTGTAATTTATGAGATATCCTTTGGTTTAATTCTGTCGCTTCCAGCTCATCTATATTATCGCTCTTTTCGCAAAAACGCGATGAAATTTTATATTCGATGAATCGAAAATTTTATAAACATGGCGCAACATCTCTCTTGTATTCTTCAATCTATACAATCAAGTTCGAGATTAGCGTATGCGAGATTTAACAACTTGCGATATAATAATGACACGTGTTTCTCGAAGGCCATACGGCTGGCTCGACGCGACCGATCTTCGCGGCTATTATTTGCAAAAGCGGCGAAAAAGAAACGATGGCACCGACACAATCTCGCGATTCGATAAACCGCGAGAAATCAGCGCGTGTTACGCTTGTTACAATCCGATTTTTCTCACTGTCATTTGCGATTCCGCGCGCGGCAACCTCTTGCTCTTCGATGCGCCGGCGCCGGCGCCGGTGACTAAGTATTCGAAGAAAACGTCGAATTTTTACCGGATATCCGACGTTCTGAAATGGATTAAGGTTGCGTGGCACAGACTGGTACAACTACTTCTTACACATCGTAAGATTGACGGGTACGTGCACAGAATGAGATTTTATTCTTGAAGCCAGCAACCGGTAAGATAAGATTCTCTACTAGAGACACGTATAATTTGCTACAATTTCAACTTATTAGTCACATTGTACGAGTGTATATTTAAATACACTCGTTAACTCTAGACCTTGGCAGCGCATTATACGAGAGACGTCTTCGCTTTCGATTATCGCGGTTGTAATTTGGCTAATTTTTCTCATGTGTACGCGTGTATCGGATGCCTGATTAAAGACTGCGAAATAATGGATTCCAGATATAACGATGGTAAAATATATTCTCCATCGAGTTATTTACAAGTTAATGAGTTACCCTATCGCGCTTTCGCCAATTACGTTATTTTTTTAATTTACGAACTTACGAACAGCGGTATGGAGATAACTGCTATTCCAGGAATGTCGTGTACGTGTCGTGTACTTTAGCGGAGGATCGCGCACATCGTATAAGTGTTAGCCTAAACATAATAATGTTTAAACAACATCGTCGTAGCATGCGTGCTTTTCGGGATTAGATTATCGTGTTTCTCTATCTAATAATATTAACTACACAGTCTCTTCGATGGAAAACATCACATATATTGCGTGTTTATAAGTAAAAGCCGCAAGTGCAAGTAATTACAACGATTGAACCATCTTTCTTCTCTCGATCGTATGTTTGCATCTCATAAGATGTTTTACTGAACGGATAATCGTCCTTGTCGTAATTTGCAATTACGACGGTTCCGCTGATATTTATCAAACGTTAACCAAGTACGCGAATAAGGAGTCAATACAGTGAAAGAGTCACATTAATGTATAAAATATAATAGCAAGTTAATTTTCGCGTACGGCATATTGTTAATTCTCTAACGCAAGAAATAT
This sequence comes from Polyergus mexicanus, assembly GCF_030449975.1. Classification (NCBI taxonomy): domain Eukaryota; kingdom Metazoa; phylum Arthropoda; class Insecta; order Hymenoptera; family Formicidae; genus Polyergus; species Polyergus mexicanus. Next base: position 4,128,789 of record NW_027223327.1, on the reverse strand, counting down.
TAAAACTACATACATCTTATCGTTATAGGCAGATAATACTTTCCTGACTTATACTTTTCCTAATCATTTCTTTATACCGTTTTCTCTTGTGTTGCGAGTGCAACATGCACATCGTGTATATACATACTGCTGCTCTCAGTTCGTTTCTCTTTCGGATTATAACATTTAAAGACAACATTGAATCTATGTCTTTGCATTAAAGTTTCAGAAACGTTCTTAAAAAGTTCTTAAAATGTTTTTAAAAATTGTCTCGTGTTTTCACGAACGCACAAAACTTGGGCAATGATTTAATATAATTGCGACTTAATATTATAATAATATATTAAACCATTTGTCTCATCGCAACGTAGGAATAATTAAAATTTATATATGAAAAAAAGGGAATGGGAAAAGGACATACAATGCCATGTGAGCGACATAATTATTATCTCCATCTAACCTGATAAACCATCATATTTATCGTTAACCCGCCCGTCGATTTTGCAGGCTATAATTTAGAGATTTAGAGGCTATAATTTTATGTTCTATTGTCTTTTTATTAATTATACACATGATTTGTTTCGACCGACGAGGTATCACGTAGCGCAGTAACATCCTATCGATCAGCAGCGATATCGCTATCATGAGCGTCTCTTCGCGTTGCATATATATGTATTTGCGCAATGTGAGGATACAGATTTCATTTTGTATAAAATCCGGATATCTCTAATATCGTAAACAATTTATATTTTAATGCGTTTAATACAATTTTTTCGATGCACGTTAATAGTAATAATATGAAATGGGAAAGAGATATGCTGTTAATTTTTTTTATAACGACGTGAAATATGAGAACAATTGGTTTGCACAAAACTACATGCGAAAAGTTTCTAATTATTTTTCTTTATCGGTATGTTTATTATTATGTTTCTCCAGATACGAGCTAGAACATCAGGCTTGTGACAAAACTTTTAACGAAAGGCATTGAGTCCCGTTATCAAATCGCGTGCCGATTCAAAACCGCGACATGTTTTACGAGCTATTAGGAAGTTTCTTTTTTCCAAATGGCTTGTTACGCATTCAAATCCACTAACGTTTTGTGTCTTATTAGCGCGCCAAAAGTTATTTCAATAGCAATGAAAATGCAGGAATATATCTCTGGTTATATGGTTGGCCTTAATCAGTTTGCGCTTAACCATCCTGTTGTCCGCGTCGCATCCATATTTATGACTATAAATCACATTGTTCGAATATGCATGGCACAAGTAAACTATTGTACATAACGCATAAATACATACAATGTACATTCACACTTATATCCGAAGGCCACCCTTTGCTTTTTTCTTATAACTCGAGAAAATAGAACGTTTATTTCGGTATATCGTGGTCGATAGTTTCGATTAACTTTTCACAAGTGGAAGTTAAAGGTCACGCTAGAGACAGACATAAGTCATACGCGAAAGAAGATGTGTTTAATAATCTGTTTTTCTGACGTCTCTAGAAATATCTAGCAGGTAGTAATTCTCTGAGCTTGTGCTCTGAGCTACGTAAGCGGAGTTTTTGTATGCTGTAGTTAATTAAAGAAAAAGTCAATAGCCATTGATCGCAGTACGTGTTTGTTTTCTCGATTAATTGACGAAAGATTGAAGCTTGTGTAACGAGTTGGCGTGTTCCGATCTCGTCGGAATGATTTAGCGCGAACGCACGTAATATCGCATGCATTTTTACGACACCTTCGTCCGTGTGTACACGCGTAGAAACATGCTTATACAGGGTGACCCATTTTAACTTAGGCAGCCAAATAACTCGAAAAATAAGCACACTACGAAAAAATGTTTAGAATCAAAATTTTGTCATTTCGAGGGGGACGTACAATGACGTTAAAATGAGCCCCCCCACCCCTTCCCCTGGGCGGTGAGGGGGGGCAAGTTTGAAATCTTAAATGGGAACCCCTATTTTTTATTGCATATTCGGAATCTTTGGCTAAAAACACATACAATTTGTCTGAAACATTTTTCTCGATTCATGATAGATGGCGCTGTAATCGACGAAATTCAATTTCTTCGATTTCTCTTACTGAGAACCCATGCTTACGATTCTGCAATAAATTAACAATAAAAATACCACGTTTTCATTGTTAATACTCGAAATTAGTCTTAAAACAAACTTCTCATTATTTTTTATTACTCATTAATTACTTCTCAAGAAACTGCTTTTAGCGTAACCTGCCCTTTAGGCAACTTGAATGGTGCAAAGTACCGAGACATTTTGGACTTTCCATCTGATGGAGTTCCTCTAAGTATCCCTCCAAAATTTTGTCCATTTAGTGCCAAAGTCACAAGTGTTTATGTATTTTTTTAACATTTGTACTCTGATAAAATTCTGGTAAAATGGCAAATTATACGCCTACAGAAGTAGTCGATATTCTTATAACCTTTGGCGAATGTGGTAGAAATTACAGACTTACTGCCCGTACTTATGCGGAGCGATTCCCAAATCGCCGCCATCCTACTGATCAACAAATTATAAACATTGAAAGGAGATCTCGTAATAATCCACTTCATCGCGAAAGGCGAAGGAATAGACTAGTACTCTGCGTTGATACCACTGCTT